>NW_011503563.1:0-9749 GCF_000495115.2 Populus euphratica
ATATGAAAGTTGTAGGCATATGTCTTACCTTTCCATCCATATAAATTGGACCTAAATCTAAGATATATAGCTCTAGATATGACCCAATTACTGAACAGTGTTCCGGTTTGGATTGCACCGACATCTCTTTTCTAAGTTTGGCCATCTCTTTATCCTTGCAATTTAAGTTCTTAAAGTCATCAATCAATCCTTTCATTTATGTGATAGGCCTGCATTAAAAATAGACATTTACCACAAATTATAGGTATCTTATATTATTAGATACATTATTATAAAATATATTTTAGTTAAGGAGTTATTGATACTTCAAGTGCAAAATGATGATATAAAACCATGATAAAAATGCACTTTTAAGTACTAATCACACCCCCCAACCAGCTTATTACTAGTCCCTAGTAATCAAAGCGTTAAAACAATTTGCAAATTTCACAAAGCAAGGTATTCATCATTTAACTTCCATTAATCTATCCAGATAAACAAACTCTCATTAAATTTATATATCTGCTCAATACCTCTTAACAAGATATTAATAAACCTTTCTTTTGTGCTCAATGTATCAACACATAATTATGGGGCTTTTCTTGGAAGAAAACAAAATTTTTGTTCTAATGTGATTATTATGATTATTATTATTATTATTATTATTATTATTATTATTATTATTGTTATTACTATTATTGTTATTGTTGTTGTTGTTGTTGTTATTATTGTTGTTGTTGTATTATTGTTATTTATAATTTGTACAATTAACCTCCCTGTGGCTCGACCCCGGTCTTGCCGGGTTATTTATTACTTCGACACTCCTGCACTTGGGAGAAGACATCAATCTTTTAGTCATGTCAAGTTTTTGGCGCCGTTGCCGGGGAGGTAAGTTCTTGTATAAATTATAGTTTTTATTTTATTTTCTCTTTTCACTTTTCTTGTATACAACTTTTTCTCTTTTATTTTGTTTCTCCTTATTTTGTTTTCTTCCTTCTTCTTTTGTTTTCTTCTTCATTTTATTATATTCCAACACGTGCATGAGAGTGTAGTCATGTACATCAAGTGGTAGACTTTGTAGGGTATCCTCATCATTTTCAGAAAATATGGCCCAAGAAGATAATCAATCACTTCATAATGAAAATAATGAGAATAACCGTGCTGGAACACTTAGAGACCACATGAATCCCACAAGAACAAGTGCACCATCATGCATAGTTTTTCCTCCTGATGCATCTCATTTTAATTTTAAACCAGGTATTATTCAACTTTTACCTTCTTTTCATGGTTTGGAATTGGAAAATCCATACTTGCATTTAAGGGAATTTGAGGAGGTGTGCAACACATATAATAACTTAAATTGTAGCATGAACACCATCAGATTAAAGCTTTTTCCTTTTTCATTAAAAGATAAAGCTAAAACATGGCTACAAAATTTAAGACTAGGATCCATTCGTACTTGGGATGAAATGCAACAACAGTTTTTAAAGAAGTTTTTCCCATCTCATAGAACAAACTCTTTCAAGAGACAAATCACCACTTTCACTCAAAAACCAGGAGAAACATTTTACCAATGTTGGGATAGGTATCGAGACTTGCTTAGTACTTGCCCTCATCATGGTTTTGAAACATGGAGATTGGTTTCACATTTCTATGAAGGGTTAACACCTAAAGATAGGCAAATGGTTGAATTGATGTGCAATGGAACTTTTGAAGATAAAGACCCTGATGAAGCAATGGAGTACTTAGACTTGTTAGCTGAAAATGCTCAAAATTGGGACACCACGGGTACATATGAGGCACCGAGTAAAACTCAACCTCATACATCTAATGGAGGTATGTACAACCTTAGGGAAGATCATGACCTTCAAGTCAAATTTGCATCTTTAGCTAGAAACGTTGAGGCACTAGGATTGAAAAGGAGTGGTCAATTAAAATCTGTTGAAAACATTGTGTGTCAAATCTGTGAAACAAATGAACACTCAACCAACGATTGTCCAACCTTGCCTTCTTTTAAAGAATGTCTCCATGAACAAGCCCATGCTTTAAACAGTTTTCAAAGGGCCAACCACAACCCATACTCCCAAACATACAACCCTGGTTGGAGAAATCACCCAAATTTTAGTTGGAAGAGTGAGAACAACAATGCACAAACTTCACAACCACCGTTTCAAGCACACCATAATTTCCAAAATTCTCATGGATATGCACCTCCTTATGCTCCACCTCTTAGAAGAAATCTTGAGGAAACATTGCATGCATTCATTGAAAAGCAAGAGACAATTAATACTCAACTTGTTCAAAACATGACAGATTTTAAAGATACTCTTGCTAAATTAACATCTGCTCTTAGTTTCCAAGAGAAAGGTAAGTTTCCATCTCAAACACAACAAAATCCCAAAGGGCAATACAATGCAAATGCAAGTAGTTCCGGAAGCCAACACATGGATCAAATCAAATCAGTCACTACTCTGCGCAGTGGTAAGGTTATTGAAAAACCCTCTCTTGAACCTTATGAGAAAGATGATGAGTCAATCTCTGAGGGTAAGGAAGGGGTTGAATCTGAAAATTGCAAAGAAACGACTGATTCACCGCCAGCACTTCCATTTCCTCAAGCCATGACCAAACAAAGGAAAGTCAATCACAATTCTGAAATTTATGAAATTTTCAAACAAGTAAGGATCAATATACCTTTGCTGGATACAATTAAACAGGTTCCTTCCTATGCTAAATTTTTGAAAGATCTATGCACTGTGAAGAGGAAACTGAATGTGAAAAAGAAAGCCTTTCTAGCCGAACAAGTAAGTGCTATTCTTCAAAACAATAATGCTTTGAAATATAAAGACCCTGGTTGTCCTACAATTTCTTGCTTTATTGGAGAACATAAAATTGAAAGAGCCTTACTTGATCTTGGTGCTAGTGTGAATTTACTTCCATATTCAGTCTTTCAGAGTCTCAATCTAGGTGAGTTAAAACCAACTTCTATATCTCTTTTACTTGCCGATAGATCTGTAAAAGTGCCTAGAGGAATAATTGAAGATGTGTTAGTACAAGTCGATAAATTCATTTATCCTGTGGATTTTATTGTCTTGGACACAGAACCTGTTGAAGCATGTAATTCATTTCCTGTTATTTTAGGACGTCCATTTCTTGCAACTTCGAATGCATTGATTAATTGTAGGAATGGACTAATGAAGCTATCATTTGGAAACATGACATTGGAGATGAATATTTTCAACATTTGCAAGCAACCTGGAGATGATAATGATTTACAAGAAGTAGATCATATTGACGAATTAGTTTATGATCAACTTGAATCTACTTTAAGTAAAAATGAATTGGATGAAACTAAAGATTTGCAAATGATTTATTCTGAGGAAGAAATCACGGATGAAACAAGCACTGAAAATGTTGATGCGAATCTTTTGTCAACAGTGACAACAGATTTGACATCTGACATCACACCAAAGGATGATTACTTTCCTAACGAATCCTTACTTTCTCTTAGTCCAATGCCTTGGTATGATAAAAATATCAATTTTCTTGCTTTAGGAGATTTGCCAGCTGATTGGAGTACACAAGACAAAGAAAAGTTTTTGAACGAAGTGAAGAGCTTTTATTATGATGACCCTAACTTATTCAAATATTGTCCTGATCAAATATTTCAAAGATTCATTCCTGACAATGAGGTAAGTAGTGTCATTAAACTTTGTCATTTTGAAGTATGTGGAAGTTATTTCTCGTCAAAATAGACTGCTGCAAAAATCTTTCAAAATGGATTTTATTGGCCCACCATGTTCAAGGACACGCATGCATTCTGCAAAACTTGTGAAAATTGTCAAAAGATTGATACTGGTCAAAACGTTTTGTTTTATGATTCTCAAATCTATGCAGTCCCTAGAGAGCTAAGACCAAGATGGAGCAATCCTTATGGGGCATGTGATATTGAGAATTCAATGAATGACAATGATTTTAAGGAAAATGGACATCGTTTGAAAGCTCACTTTGATAATTTTTTTTATGAAAATGAATCAACTGGTTTGAACGATTTTGTAGATAAAGGTTGATTATTATTATTTTTTTTCTCACATTGTTTTTGTGTTTTTTTTTTAGTGATTTTTGCTAGTTTCTCTCACCCCGGTCAAATGGCGGATAACGGTACTCCGTGACTTAAGTCGGTTCTTTCAGTTTCCCATAATTACTGATATTTGTGTATATATTTGTGCAATTCTTTGAATCTCTTGATATCTGTATATATATCTGTGCAATTCTTTGAATCTCTCTTCCAATTCTCATTTAAAAATGGACACTAATCTTGAAAAATTGAAAAAGTATTTTCCCGCTCTGCCTCAGAATGCGATTACAAAAATTTACCGTGCTAGATGTGCAAGATTGAGATTGTTAATGAATCATGGAATTCCTGAAGATATTCGCTGGTTGATTGAAGCAAAGGTCCGATTATCAGGTGAGTCCTCTAACTTCATTTCACACATGCCTGGAACAGGTAACGATTATTAGGTGAGTCCTCTAATTTCTTTATTTCACACATGCCTGGAACAGGTAAAAGCACTTTTGCAAAGAAGCGTCGCGCAAAACGACTAGAAGTCTGTCATCGATGTGCTAGATGGACTTGTAATACACAATGTCGTTCTTTAGGAATGGTATCTATAAACCGTGAAGATAAAATACAATTCATTAAGGATGGCCTGAGTAAGGAGTCTTTAGATAATTTTCTATTGACTCTTGAGACGCATCCTAGTGGAGATGTGCATCGTGCAATTCATGATTTATGGCCACTATTTCATAAAGAACATGATCGACTTAGTCTTGGGAATCTGACTAAAAAAGACCCTGTTTGCCAGTTTTTAAGAAAACTGGATGGGAAGCCTATCCCCGACCCATAGAGGGTGTTTAAGCCGTTCTTGGACGTAAAACCAAGGGAAGATGTGAGCCATAATCACAACTACCTGTACATACACATGCTTTTTCAAAAGTAAATAAATAAATAAATAAATAAAAATGAATTGGATGAAACTGAAGATTTGCAAATGGTTTATTCTGAGGAAGAAATCACGGATGAAACAAGCACCGAAAATGTTGATGTGAATCCTTTGTCAACAGTGACAACAGATTCGACATCTGACATCACACCAATCAATGATTACTTTCCTAACGAATCCTTACTTTCTCTTAGTCCAATGCCTTGGTATGATAAAAATATCAATTTTCTTGCTTTAGGAGATTTGCCAGCTGATTGGAGTACCCAAGACAAAGAAACATTTTTGAACGAAGTGAAGAGCTTTTATTGTGATGACCCTAACTTATTCAAATATTGTCCTGATCAAATATTTCAAAGATTCATTCCCGACAATGAGGTAAGTAGTGTCATTAAACTTTGTCATTCTGAAGCATGTGGAAGTTGTTTCTCGTCAAAAAAGACAATTGCAAAAATCTTTCAAAATGAATTTTATTGGCCCACCATGTTCAAGGACACACATGCATTCTGCAAAACTTGTGAAAATTGTCAAAAAATTGACACTGGTCAAAAAGTTTTGTTTTATGATTCTCAACTCTATGCATTCCCTAAAGAGCTAAGATTAAGATGGACCAATCCTTATGGGGCCTGTGATATTGAGAATTCAATGAATGACAATGATTTTAAGGAAAATGGACATCGTTTGAAAGCTTACTTTGATAATTTTCCTAGTGAAAATGAATCAGCTGGTTTGAATGATCTTGTAGATAAAGGTTGATTATTTTTTTTTCTCACATTTTCTTTTTTATGTTTCTTTTTGAGTGATTTTTGCTAGTTTCTGTCACCCCGGTCAAATGGCGGATAACGGTACTCCGTGACTTAAGTCGGTTCTTTCAGTTTCCCACAATTACTGATATCTGTGTATATATGTGTGCAATTCTTTGAAGCTCTCTTCCAATTCTCATTTGAAAATGGACACTAATCTTGAAAAATTGAAAAAGTATTTTCCCGCTCTGCTTCAGAATGCGATTACAAAAATTTACCGTGCTAGATGTGCAAGATTGAGATTGTTAATGAATCATGGAATTCCTGAAGATATTCGCTGGTTGATTGAATGGAATTCCTGAAGATATTCGCTGGTTGATTGAAGCAAAGGTCCGATTATCAGGTGAGTCCTCTAACTTCATTTCACACATGCCTGGAACTGATTATCAGGTGAGTCCTCTAATTCCTTCATTTCACACATGCCTTTCTCATTTCTCATCTATAAAACCCTCTCTTCCTTCCTTTCATTTCTACTCAACCCATACATTCAACAAATACAGAAGTGTGTAGAAATGACAAGTTCCTCAGGTCATCAAATAAAAAATATTTGTGTTTTTGGTGGATCTAGTCCTGGGAAAGAAAAGGAGTTTTTAGAATCAGCAAATCATCTTGGTCAGGTGCTAGTTGAGAGAAAGATTCATTTAGTGTATGGGGGAGGCAGTCTTGGGTTAATGGGAGGTGTGTCAATAGCTGCATTTTTAAGAGGTAGTCAAGTTTTAGGAGTCGTCCCTGAAGCTTTGGCACAAGGGGACATCATTGAAAAAACAATTGGAGAGGAACTTCAGGTCTCCACAATGTCGGCTCAAATGAATGCAATGTTTAACCATGCTGATGCCTTCATTGCTTTACCAGGTGGTCTAGGCACATTGGAAGAGATCTTTCATATTTCCTCTTGGGCTCAATTGCACATTCACCATAAACCCATAGGTTTGTTAAATGTTAATGGTTATTATGATAAGTTGTTGTCTTTTCTTGATCATGCTGTGGAACAGGAATTTCTAACATCTTCTGCACGACAAATCATAATCTCTGCTACTACTGCTGAACAATTGATTGACCAACTACAATATTTCATTCCTGTGATTGATCCTTCCATGAGTCGCATAAATTGGTCATCTACGGGAAGCCGTAAAAAGTTTAGATTGGATTTGAGCCTTCATTTGTGAATTTTTGTGTCTTTTGGTTTTATTATTGTGTTTTGTTATTTCTTATTTTGTTTCAGTGTGTTTCAGGTTTTGTCAGTGTTCGTTATTTCAGGTGATATCTTCTATACTCTATCTTTCTACCTTAGAACATTGAGGACAATGTCTCGTTTTGGTTGGGGGGAGAGGGTAGTAGTTGATAAAAAAAAAATTGTTTTTCATTTCATAAAGCATGTGCATAATTGTTGTTACTAGGATGCCAGAGTAAAGGAGTTCTTTTGTTAAAGCGACTCTTGAGACGCATCTTAGTAACCATTCTTAACAAGGTCTATTATAATACTTCTTGAAATATTCAGGTTTACAAACTCTCGTATTGTTACCACTTAATTCTGCTCATATACTTATTTAACATGTATTCTTAAACCTTAATTTACACACACACATTTTAACATATGATTGTGGGTTGCATATTGGATTATTACATTATTTATGTTCTTTTGTTAAAGGTAACAACTAAGGGAAAGGGATTGTATATAATTAAAAAGAAAAAAAGAAAAACATGAAAAAAAAAAGAAAAAAAAAAAAAAAAACATGAAAAAAAAGAAAAAAAAAAGAAAAAGAAAAAAAAAGAAAAAGAAAAAAATGATCATAATAAAAATGTAGATAAGTTTGGTTTCGTAGCCTCTCTAACCTAAGCAATTAAGCCCGAAGGGGTGTTTTAACACCTAATACCCTAAAGTCAACTGACTTGGGAGCTATTGGCCCAACGCTTGTTACATGGGTTGAGGAGAAAAGCTTAAGGGAATCAAACATTGCACTATCTACATATCAGTATCTGCGACCCGAGTTACTAAGCTCGTAGGGGTGTCTTAACACCTAATGCCTTAAGACCAACTGGTCTGGGAGTCATTAGCTGAAAGCTCGTTACATGGGTTAAAGATGCATGATGTTTTTAAAGTATATGTATATAGAGTTAAAAAAAAAGAAGACAAAAATAGTAATCCCAACCCAAGGAAGTTAACCTTAAACATTAGAACAAAAATTTTGTTTTCTTCCAAGAAAAGCCCCATAATTATGCGTTGATACATTGAGCACAAAAGAAAGGTTTATTAATATCTTGTTAAGAGGTATTGAGCAGATATATAAATTTAATGAGTTTGTTTATCTGGATGGATTAATGGAAGTTAAATGATGAATACCTTGCTTTGTGAAATTTGCAAATTTGGTCTCTATTTTAACACTTTGATTACTAGGGACTAGTAATAAGCTGGTTGGGGGGTGTGATTAGTACTTAAAAGTGCATTTATATCATGGTTTTATATCATCATTTTGCACGAGAAGTATCAGTAACTCCTTAATTAAAATATGTTTTATAATAATGGATCTAATAACATAAGATACCTATAATTTGTGGCAAATGTCTATTTTTAATGCAGGCCTATCACATAAATGAAAGGATTGATTGATGACTTGAAGAACTTAAATTGCAAAGATAAAGAGATGGCCAAACATAGAAAAGAGATGTCGGTGAAATCCAAACCGAAACACTGTTCGGTAATTAGGTCATATCTAGAGCTATATATCTCAGATTTAGGTCCAATTTATATGGATGGAAAGGTAAGACATAGGCCTCCAACTTTCATATGGAGCCCAAGATCTAAAAAGGCCATTATCAAGTCCAAATTGTAGCAACAACAAAGAAGCCCGAATCTGTCTTCCAGCCCGAGCACTGTTCGGTATTTTGGCCATATCTGGAGTTCTAGAAGTCCAAATGAGCTGAATATTTTACACAAGAAAGCTGAGACAATTGCCTACAACTTTCATGTTTGCAACTAGCTCCAATTTTGACGTTATCAATGACGTTTTGGGCACACAAGAGAAGATAAGGATTGTCACCAAGTCAAAAGTTGGCCACCCACTTATCTATTAGTGGAATAATCAATAGGTCGCGATTTTGGCCTATAAAAGGAGGCATTTGCCATGCATTTAGGCATCTTGGTTTCCAGATCAAGATCATGCTCTTCCTTTCTCTCTTTGTATTTTTTGTAATGTTTATGCTTTGCTTTCATTAATATTAAGTTTATGCCTTTCATTTTCTTTCCTTTACTTAGTTAACTTTTATGTTCTTATTTTGTTTATCTATTTTGCTTTCTTTCATTATGTCTAGCGAAGTTAGTTATGTCAAGGTGAAAAGGTTACACTAATGGTGTAAGAATAAGTATACTGTAAACTTAATATGGACTTTAATGTTTGATACTAACATGTTTTATATTTGTTATCTTATTCACTCTTTAATACTTTGCTTGTTAAATGACTAATCTTGATTTATGTTGTATAACACTTGGTACAACAAATGCTTGGCACTTTCATAGCCCATAATGTATGGTATAACCGACACCTGAGCTATGAAAGGAACTTGATTTGTTGTTAACATAAGTTATAATCATGAATGCTTGACGAGATTTACAAGTATTAGCATTAATTGAATATTGTACAAATTATAAACAACAATTATAAAACAACAATAACAACAACAACAATAGTAATAATAATAATAATAATAATAATAATAATAATAATAGTAGTAGTAGTACTAATAATAATAATAATAATAAAGAAAGATAAGAAGAAGAAGATGATGATGATGAGAACTTGGAGATCAAATATTAATGTAAGGATTAAGCAATAATAATAACAAATGTCAAGGTTAGAGGTTCCACTAATGGTATATCAAACTAGTATAAACTCTTATTATTGAAATGGAAACCACACACAAAGGAGGTTCCAATCAGATTATATATTGTTAACATGATTACATTAGTCATCTT
>NW_011503486.1:0-10346 GCF_000495115.2 Populus euphratica
AAAACACAAAATTAGTTTTGGCTTTGCGCTGGTCTTCACGGTCTGGTAAGGAACCCAAACGGTTTTCTTGTGAGTCCAATCCAATTTCTGTATAAATAATTTATTACCAGAAAAGAGGAAAAGTCCGTCTAGAGAGAGAGAGAGACTAAAACCACTGCTGCAAGTGGAAAGGTAATTGGTCGGTTGCCACCTGTTTGTTTTAGTTTTGGTTCAAAAACCAGCAACACGAAGAGTCCACATAAAAAAAAGCTTGGTCCTCCTTGCGCGGAGCACACCTTCCTCAGGTATACAAGGGTCAACGTTGTCTGTGTGCTGCAGCGGTGTCTCGAGAACCCTAAACCTCTATATTTGTTAACTGGTTTACTGCTTGGGTCTGTCTTTATTTGGATTCGATATATACTCTCGCTCCTAAATCATCATCTTTCACTTGAAATTCGCCAGGAAGTCCTCTTCGCTTCGTTTCTACTGCTTCCCCTTCCTTTCGATCTTCATCAACTTGTACATCTTTCGATCTTCATCGCCATGGAATCAAATGGTATCTCCGAGCAGAAGATCGTCACCGGTGATTTTGGTTACATTCTTCAAGACGTTCCTCATTTAACCGATTACATTCCTGATCTCCCGGTATGCTCTTTTTTTTTTTCATCAATTGATTGATTGATTGATTATTCTGTTAAAAGCAAGAAATAATAAAAAAAAAAAATAAATTTATTTGGGTGGGTGGCGCAGACTTATTCCAATCCTCTACAAGACAATCCTGCTTACTCCGTTGTCAAGTAATTTCATTTATCTCTCTTCTCTTTTTCTTTTTTTTTTTCTCTGGAACTTCCCCTTTGAGAATAGAGGGAGGTTAATGGCCTTGAGCAATAATAATTAATTTCACCCGAGTGATTTTTTACATATATATATATTTTACAGGCAGTATTTTGTCCACGTCGATGACTCTGTTCCAGAAAAGGTAAGCAATCCTTTTTTTTTTAGTTTATCACATTCTAGATAGTCAAGACAAAGACCAAACTAGATTTCATTAATTAGAATGCAAAAATTCAAAGGTTTCTCGAGTTAAATGTATGGTCTGTAGTTGACGATTTTGATACTTTAATGAACATACTTGTGATGTTAATTCTGTCTTTCCATCTCTTATAGATTGTGGTTCACAAGGATAGCCCCAGAGGGATACATTTCCGCCGTGCTGGACCCCGTCAAAAGGTATGTTTTCATAGCCATCAAGCTTGTTGAATGTTTTTTTTTTTTAAAAAAAAATTACGTGCTTCTGCATTTACACGTTTCTTGGATATATCTCAGATCTATTTTGAGCCAGATGAAGTTCGTGCTTGCATTGTCACATGTGGGGGTCTCTGCCCGGGACTCAATACCGTAATTAGAGAAATAGTGTACAGCTTGTACCATATGTATGGCGTGACTAGAGTGCTGGGGATAGATGTGAGTAATTATTAAAGATCTGCTCCTCTGTATTCCTTTTCTGCCCGTGTCTTCTTATCTCTCTTCTTCTTGTTTGTCGTTCTAGAAATGTTTTTTTCCTTTTTTTTTCACTCGTGAAACTGCAATTTTAGTTTAAGTGATTTCACATGAACATATGTTAAAAACTTAACTATGGACCCTGATATAAAAAAATGTCGAACATATCTTGACTGGAAACCGAAAAGCATATACTGTCTGACCTAAACCTACATGCTGCCTTTCCCTGGTTCATTAGACTAGCTAAACTATAGTGCCGTAATCTCATTGTAATTTTAAGGTTTTGGGATTTTGTTTTCCTCTATTTTTTTAGTTTTATCTTTATTGTTTGTGAACAACAGTATTGCAGTTCCATCGAGCGAGTAGGCTGATTAAATGCTCTTTTCTCCCTACATAACCACTGGATAATAACTGATAAAGTAATGGAATCTACAGGGTGGTTACAGGGGTTTTTATGCTCGAAACACGATTCCTCTGACACCTAAGGTTGTGAATGACATTCATAAACGTGGTGGAACCATCCTTGGGACATCACGAGGTGGCCATGATACTTCAAAAATTGTCCACAGCATTCAGGACCGGGGCATTAACCAGGTGAGTGGAAGATTTAACTTGCTAGCCAGTTTCTCTTAAGTCAGAAGTTATTCACCTTTCCAAAGAGCAAATATTTATCTGTATTTTTCTTGGCAACCAGGTTTACATTATTGGAGGAGATGGAACTCAGAAAGGGGCATCGGTGATTTTTGAGGTAATATGCTTTTTTACAAATTGAGAACTGGGCTTTAGTTGCATCTGGACATTGATGCATAAAAGTGCTCTATAGTCTACAGCTTTGTTTCTTTTACGGATCTTGTTGATCATAATTTGGAGTGAAATAAAAGAGAAAAGAGAGGAATGTACGGCATGTGCAGAGTTATAAAAGATAAATTTTAACAAAACAAAATATGCAATGGTATCTAAATAAGGAAAATTTGGTAGGGGACTATCATCGACCATGTTTAAAATTGCTTGATTGAAACTATAGTTGATTCCCTCTTCTTTTCTTTCCATAAATTTTAACTCTTCAATCTTGCAGGAAGTTAGAAGGCGGGGTCTCAAAGTCGTAGTTGCTGGAATTCCCAAAACCATTGATAATGACATTCCGGTACTTTTTATGGATATTCTTATTTATATGATGTATCATACACTACAAAGCTGCAATACAACACCCATTATAATTCAACATTAACACATTTTAATATTGTTTTACATGAGGTAGGTTATTGACAGGTCCTTTGGCTTTGACACTGCTGTTGAGGAGGCTCAACGTGCTATTAATGCGGCACATGTTGAGGCTGAAAGTGTCGAGAATGGTATTGGTCTTGTGAAGTTGATGGGTCGTTACAGTGGTATGCTTCAAATCATATCCTGAAATCTTATTTAATATTACTTCCAGTCTTAATTTAATGTGTATAATCAATCTCGAATTACTTAGTAGATTACAAAGAGGTCTACAACACTGCATTATTGACTCAATTTCTTGCAGGAAATGAAAAAGGGAAATTCTAGCTCTTATGATTGGATTTATAATTCTTTTCAACATTAAGCTCAATAAATATCTGAGCCAAACAATAAAGGAAACAGACACATAACAAAATAGAGAAGCTATCTCATAAAAATTGATCTATTAAAATCGATAGATATATATTACTTGACTTGGAATGTTCAACAAGGGTAAGTAGGCACCAAAATCACAAAATAAGATATTTTTTTTAGTGATAAAACAAAAAAGAAAACTTAAAAAGCCAACGGGAATAGGAAAACATGCTAAAATAGTTAATTGTGTAAATAACAAACATTATTAACATTATGACAAGCTGTCCGCAGGTTGAAGAAAATATTATAGAAACACCTTTTCTACCAGAAACACTTCATTTATACCCAAATTATCCATAGAAGATTTAAATTTATCTTTTGCATATACATAGATATTTTATTACTCTAATATTATGATTTCAGGATTAGTTTTTTTTTGGTAAGTTATTTCAGGATTAGTTAGCAAGAAAGATTGTGTTGGAAAATTAAATAGTCTATTGAGGTAAAATACAATGATTTCTTTTCAACTAAATAATTCATTATTTTTCTTATGTATCTATATATTTAATGTGTTTAAAGAAAACCCATTAAGCTTCACACATATATTTGCAAAACATTTGGGGTAGCAAGCGATCTGAAAAGTTATATTTGCAGGACTTAATTAACTTCTTAATGTTACCCTTCTAGTTTTCAAAAAGCTCTAATGTTATCCCAATCCATTGAAAAGCCTATTTTTTAAATTTGATTTTTGAGATTTTGAAGTGTTTTAACTGTTTTGGTGAGATACTATGACATGTATGGTATTGCGTGGAAAGTATGAGAGAATAGTAAGGAAAAAAGAAAAAAGTGAAACAGTGAGCCTTATGTTAGTTATCTAGGAGCAAAGGGCAAAACTGAGACTTAAAAAAATATAGGGTTAATGTTGGCAAATTTTAAAATTATGGGGTGAAAATGAATTTTCATAAATCTATTAGGCAAAAATATAGTTTACTCAAAAATTAATTAGGCCCATGTACCAGATATGCATTTTTCTTGTCAATGCAGAGTATCATTTTTCATTATTATTATTTCAATACATTAATTCAGGTTATCATGCCTCTTAAAGTACTCTCCTAGATACTACCTCTAGTGAGTGTTACGATGATTTTGTTGCTTTGCTGCATTTGAAATGCGTATTTTTCCTGCTGTTGGACTTCCCATTCTATTATTTGTGTTTCAAGCTTCTGCTTTAACTTTACCTTGTCCTTTCTTTCATTGAAGCAAGGCTATTATGGTTTTTCATTTTTTTTTTCCATTTATTAATCAAATTGAATTTGACGTGCAGGGTTTATTGCTATGTATGCTACTCTTGCAAGCCGAGATGTGGATTGTTGCTTGATTCCAGAGTCCCCTTTTTATTTAGACGGGAAAGGTGGACTTTATGAGTACATAGAGAAACAACTGAAAGAAAATGGGCACATGGTTATTGTGATAGCTGAAGGTGCAGGCCAGGAGCTGCTTTCTGAAAGCATGCAACAAGATGCTTCAGGAAATAAGCTTCTTCAAGATGTTGGGCTGTGGATATCACAGGGGATCAAGGTTCTGAATCTAACTCAAACTGTTCTCCCTCGAGAATTATATATTATCCCAGGAACATGTCATACCATACAGGGACTCAAAACTCCCTTTTTCAATCAATTCATATTCAACATCAAAAGAGACTTGTATTCTGCTAAATTATTTCTCTTCTTTTCTTTACTGCAGGACTATTTTTCAAAGCAGAAGAAGATGACTATAAACCTCAAATATATAGGTTAGAATTACACATTTTAAGAGATGTTTTTGTTTTATAATTAAGCTTTTTGGCTTACAAAGCTTGTTATTGACTATCATAATAAAATCCTGTAATTTGTTTCTCCTGGCAGATCCTACATATATGATCCGTGCTGTACCAGGCAATGCATCTGACAATGTTTACTGCACACTTCTGGCTCAAAGTGTTGTGCATGGAGCAATGGCTGGTTATACAGGCTACACTAGTGGTCTTGTTAATGGCAGACAAACATACATACCCTTCTATGTGAGTTATTCTCTTGCTTATGATAGAACTGCTTCTTCCTTTTTTCCCTTCAGAATAGTAGCACTTGAATTGACAGGATCATTCTTGTTTGTCTAGAGAGAATCAAAGGCATTATGATAGAGTTAAATATAAAACAAATTACACCTAATGGCTTAAGTTTTTTAGTTGAGATGGTTTTTTAAAACAAGCATTCTAAACATATCTAATTTGTTCCATGCGATCTTTCATCAAATAATTATTGTAATGTGGTATCTTTTTTGTTACCATATCTATTTTGGTTGAGATACACAAGGTTGTAGGGCTCGATAACATATTATTCATTTCACAATCCACATCTCATGTAGATATGTTGACCGTTAAATTGTGTTACTTTCTTATGTGAGATGTGCAAGTTCCATGACACTGGGAATAATGTATGTTTGGTGCTGTCCTGCAGCGGATCAATGAAAAACAGCACAAGGTGGTTATAACAGATAGGATGTGGGCTAGGCTCTTATCGTCAACAAATCAGCCCAGCTTTATTAGTAATAAAGAGGTCTTCGAAGATAGAAAGGAG
This sequence comes from Populus euphratica, assembly GCF_000495115.2. Classification (NCBI taxonomy): domain Eukaryota; kingdom Viridiplantae; phylum Streptophyta; class Magnoliopsida; order Malpighiales; family Salicaceae; genus Populus; species Populus euphratica. Next base: position 5,670 of record NW_011503486.1, read on the forward strand.
CATATCTCTGGAGAAAAGAAAAACGAAGAACCAGCAACCCAGTTGGATGATGAGAATTGTGCTGATTTTCCTTGATCCCGATTAAAACCCTAATTATGAATTCATTGCCTAGCCTACAGTTGTGTACTCTCCTTGTGTTGCTACACGCTTTTAGTTCTGTTGCATTAGTCGTATTCCAAGGTCAATTTCTGCCCTCGTTTTATGTAAGTTTATTAGGAAAAGGCAGTCATTCTGCCCAGAGAAAAATAATTTATACCTGTGAGTGACACGGTAAAAGTTAACTCGTGCTGAACTGCGGATTGCATGTCTGGCATGTATTTTAAGCGTGTATTCACTTTAGTTTATGCCCTCCATTCTTTTTATGGATGGATATGAGCATCATTGATTTCCATTAATACCAGTTCCCTTGTGAATTTTATGAAATTCAATCCCCGCTACCCCCTGAAAATGGGAAGCAACATAATGCTGAAAGGCCTTACTGAATGTTTTGGTGCATGTGATCGATATGGTCCTCCCCACAAGGTAAGAAATCGAAAGACAAACTTGGTCGTTAATTTTAGGTAATTTTAGTCCTGTAAGATTAGTCGGAAAGATTATTACATGGTGGTCAAAAAACATCTATGATAATCACAGTGAACCTTGATGCGTCAAAAAAAGGGGAAAATTATCCGGTTTTGTTAACAATGAAGCTAAGAAAAAAGAGGATTAGCTCGAGAACATGCAGGCGATGGTGATGAACCAGTGCAATAACATCGACCACTGGATATTTAAGCCAATGACACGGTGTATTTTCCGATAGAGAAGAGTCATGGTCTCCCCTTCACGTTCTCTTATCGTTGCAATGAGGTTTACAAAGTAGTTGCACTTTGCAGTTATTTTTTAAATAATTTTTAATATTAAAATAATTTAAAATACATTAAATTTTAATAAAAAAATTTAATTTTTAAAAAATTTAATTTACATCGTGTTTTCAAATATGCTTAAAGACAGCTCTCTCCTTTCACTGTTTGTTGATAAAATCCTGTTCAGGTTCCTTACTTTTACAGGCGGTGCGTGAGAAACGCCGGTCATTGACTCGGATGGCTCGGCCAGGCTGTAAGCTGCCACCCTCCGAACAAAGTTTATGATTATTAGCATCCTATAGACGACGGTTCCGTGGTTGTTTAATATAACGGAATAAATATTGACTACCCTGTAGCATCATCCACCTTTGAAGTCTCTATCTGCGGAAAGATTCATTAAAAAAAAAAACACTCGGTCATTTTCTCTACGCCTTTTATTTAATAGTTTTGCACATCCACGCGCTCTTTGACGTTAAAAGACTCTCCTATTTCTCGTTTTATATCAACTCTGTGAATTATATTTTTCTCGTGTTATATCTGTTGCCCTAGCCCGTCGAATAATGCCATCTCCTCGGAATATGGAATGTTTCCTTGATGTATTTTTATTTTTTTACAAGTCCTCATATTTCACAATAATTACAATCCAGTTCTTGATTATTTTTTTCCTGCAGATGTCACTGTAAACTTAGTCAAAATTAGTCAAATAATTTAAATGTGTTAATAGACAAAGATAAGAGTAGAGCGGACTTATATGGGTATTACTTATTTAAAAAAATAAAATTTTTATTTCCTGAAATTATCATATATCTACTATCATTAATTTCTTTATAAAAATAATTAAGAATCAACATAAAAAATTTGAGACAAATTACAAGACAATAAAAAAAAAATATTCTCATAATAGTTACATGATTTAGTCAGGTGCTTGAGCACTATCACAAGAAACTTTTTAATAATGTTATTAAATATTATCAAATCTAAGTAAACAATGTAATCCATCAACCTGATCTTTTGACTAGATTGAGTTTTGGATTAATCTGAATTAACCTATAACCTAAATAATGGCTCTATCCAAGTACTTGAATGACTTTGTTTTTTAAAAGTTATTTTTATTTAATTAAATAATTATAAAAATAGATATTTGTTGTTGTTTTTTAAAGTATACATTTTAAATAAAAAAATATTTTTTTTTATTCATGGATTTTTTTTTCTTTTGACAAAAACATGTTTTCTTTAGTAGCATTTTTTTTTCTTAAGCAAAAGCTTATTATAATAGTGTGAGCAAGCTTTAATTAATTTTTTTTTAAAAAAATCAAGAATTGACCATATTTGTAAAAGTATCTTAAAAAAAAGTGCAATAAATTAAAAAATTACAATTAAAAAAATAATATTTTATTCTCATTCAATATTAGTAAGAAAATTATTTAAAAATTATGCATATCAGACTAATACATAATTATTCATAAAAAAGTCCTAATCTTCTTAAAAACACCATTTTTTTTTTGTTAGGAACACATTTTTTGAATTAAAGGCAATGATAATTAAAATAAAATTTTGTAAAAAATTTCTTCAATCTATTTTTTTATTAATGCATCTATTGATTGTTTTAACAAAAGCATATAGCTAAATTGTAAGCACTGTTTTTTTAAATATAAACCTTCAATGTTCTCGAAACCATGTTTAAAAAAATCAAAATCAAGTAAAAATCTATTAAAAATTTAAAAACAAAAATTTTATTGTCATCAAATAGGTGCATAATAATTAATTGAAAAAGAAGTAGTTAACATTCCCATGAAGATCTACAATTTCATTTAGGAACCATGGTAAAAATAAATAATAATTTAAATATCATGTTAAGCATTTATTTTATAGTTTATTTCAATCAAAATTACCACAAAAAAAAGGCATAGAAAAGAGCTAAATGCCTAGGCGAAAGAGATGGGATATGTGCGCCTAGCCAAATAAAAAAAAGGCTTGTAGTGAGGGCACCTCGTGCTCATGATCATATTTTGTTTGTTTGTTTTTAACCATCAGGCCAGGCAAAAGTTTTTTCAACGTACAAAGGAATGCCAAGGAAAAACAATTTGAGACCCGAATCTTCAATTGATAATTCAAATTATATAATTGAAAAATATAATAATAATAATAATAATAATAAATAAAAAAGTTAAAAAAAACTCAATCCGAACTAACTAAACAACGTAATGATAAAAAATAAAATTAAAAAATCTAATTAAAATAGATTAACACTCAAATTTTGCAATCATGAATATAGAATTGAGACAATCCGATAAAAAACACAACAAAAAAAAATTAAATATTAATTTTTAATAAATTAAATAAGAACATGATAAATTTAATATATATATATATATAAAACTCAATCTCTAGCAAATAAAATGTTGAAGCATCAAAATATAAGTAAAAAATATAATTTAAAAAGGTTAAAAAATTAGATTCGAGCCTACTCGGATCAAGATGTAAAATTTATAATCTAGTCATGATAACTAGGTGAATGCATTCAAAAACAAATTAAATAATATCTTGAAGCTCAATATATATATATAAAACCTTAATATAGAAGGACAAAAAAATATTAATTTAATAAAAAAAAAATATGAGTTAACCAAGGTTAACCCACAAACCTTGTAACCATGAAAATCATGAAATACTTGAATTAATTTCAATCAAGAAATTTAATTCTCAATTAATTTAATCTTGAAGGATGAAATCATTAAAAAATATCAACATAAAAAATATGCCAAAGAAAAAAAGATAGCAATAAAAAAAATGAAGATCAAATTTGATTTAAAAAAACCTAAAAAGGATAAAATTGTAAAACAAAATAATTGGGATAACCCATAAAAATAAAAAAATAATGAGGATCAAATTTAATACGAAAAAAACCCTTGGAGGATAAAATTGTAAAAACAATAATCATGATAACCTAATAAAAAAAAGTATAATGGATAATTTTCAATAAATCAAATATTAAAAGATAAAATTAAAATAATTAAAATTTAAAAAATAATATAAAAAAATCAATTCACGTTAACCTTTGAAACCAATGATCTTGTTCTTAAATCTTATTCTTGAAACTAAGATTAATCCTATAGAACCAAAAAATAAAATCTTAGTTAACCCGAGTTAATTTGCATACCTCGCGATCATAGGTAAAAGATCAGGATAACCCAATAAAAAAGAAATGAGAAAAAAAAGTAGAAAGATTAATTTCAAATAAATTAAATGTTGAAAGATAAAATTAAAATAATTAATCTGAACGATGAAATCATTAAAAATATTAACTTAGAAAACATGCCAAAGAAAAAAAGATAGCAATAAAAAAAATGAAGATCAAATTTGATTTAAAAAAACCTAAAAAGGATAAAATTGTAAAACAAAATAATTGGGATAACCCATAAAAATAAAAAATAATGAGGATAAAATTTAATACAAAAAAAACCCTTAGAGGATGAAATTCTAAAAACAATAATCATGACAACCCAATAAAAAAATAAAAAAAGTACAATGGATAATTTCTAATAAATCAAATGTTAAAAAACAAAATTAAAATAATTAAACTTTAAAAAATGGTATAAAAAATCAATCCACATTAACCTTTGAAACCAATGTTCTTGTTCTTGAATCTTATTCTTGAAACTAAGATTAATCCTATAGAACCAAAAAATAAAATCTTAGTTAGCCTGAGTTAATTTGCATACCTCGTGATTATAGGTAAAAGATCAAGATAACCTTATAGAAAAGAAATAAGGAAAAAAAATAGGAAGATCAATTTCAAATAAATCAATTGTTGGAAGATAAAATTAAAATAATT
>NW_011503401.1:0-10953 GCF_000495115.2 Populus euphratica
TGAAGCAATGTGGATTGTAGCTTGATTATTACAGTAAAGAGTGCCTGCTTGAGAGTGTTCGATATGCAAATTAGTAAGTAGAAAACGAAGCCAAGTGAGCTCAGAGACTGTGGCAGCCATGGCATGATATTCTACCTCTGCAGAAAACTGAGATACTATGCTCTGTTTCTTTGATTTCTATGAAATGAGAGACTGGCCAAGTAGAACACAATATCATGTAACTGACCGACGAGTATCAGAGCAAGAAGCCCAATCAGAATCAAAATAGGCAATTAATTCTAAGTTCGAAGAAGCAGACAACAATAAGCCTTATCCAGGTGCAGATTTGATGTACCTTAGAACTTTGTGAGCAACTGTCAAGTGAGTTTTGGAAGGTTTATCCATAAACTAACTGAGAACTTGGACTGGGTAACTAATGTCAGGCCTAGTGATGGTGAGATAAAGCAATCTACCAATGATTCTTCTATATGTAAGGGATCATCCAAACAATCACCTTCATCCTTGCATAGCTTGGAATTTTGTTCCATAGGAATTTTGACTGGCGTACAACCCAGGATCTCTGAATCAGCTAGAATATCAAGAGCATACCCTCATTAGTAGATGTGTATTCTTGTACGTGCTCTTGCCACTTCGATTCCAAGAAAAAATCTCCAGGCACCTAAGTCCTTGATCTTAAACCTATTATGTAAATAATCCTTGACTGTAGTGATGGTGTCCATGGAGCTACTGGCAAGGATTATGTCATCGACATAAACAAGAAGGGAAGTGAAAGAAGTGCTAGTGGACATGGTGAACAAGCTATAATCAACCTTTGACTGGGAGAAACTAAAATCTAATAAGCACGAGGTGAGTTTTGCATACCATTGTCTGCTAGCCTGCTTCAAACCATATAAGCTTTTGAGGAGCTTGCACACCTGTCCAGTTGTTCCCTTGTTGTACCCTGGTGGTTTTCTCATGTAAATATCTTCTTCTAAGTCGCCATGTAGGAAAGCATTATTTACATCGAATTGATGTAAATGTCAACTACGAACAACAACAACTGATAAAAGATATCACACAATGACCATCTTGGTTACGGGAGAGAAAGTCTCATGATAAGCGATGCCTTCTTGTTGAGTATACCCCTTAGTAACCAATCTGGCCTTTAATCTCTTTATACTGCCATCTAAATTCCATTTTATTTTATAGATATATTTACAGTCCACGATGCTTTTCCAGGAGGCAGATCAGTGAGAATCCAAGTCTGATTCTTTTCCAAAACTTGCAATTTTACATCCATTGCCTTACACCAACCTAGATCCTTAACTGCTGTAGAATAGGAGGTTGGCTCGACCATGATAGAAAGTTGAGAAGAAAAAACTTGAAACTTGGGTGAAAAACAATCATATGAAAGGTAATTGGATAAAGGAAAAGAATAGTTTGTAGGAGGGAATGATACCTGTGCCGTGGATTGAAAATCTGAAATGAGTGCAGCTTATTGACAATGAAAATCCTGCAAGTATTTAGGGGCAGTCCTGTTTCTAATGGATTTTTGAAGTGCAATATGAGGGGAAAATAAGGGAATATCATGTGCAATAGGATTAGAAGAGATATGAGAGTTTTCAAGCTCAAAATCCTTAGGAGTAGAAGCAGGATTACTGTAAAAAGATAGAGTGTTTGGTGAAGTAGAGGTGGTGTCTTCATTCTGTGAAAAACAATGAAAGTCAGATGAATAATCTGAACAAGGAATGTTCTACAGTCCTAGTATGGGATTGGAAGTGGAATGTTTTGTAGTGGTGTTAGAGAGTGACTTGAAAGGAAAATTAGTTTCATGAAAAAGGACATCCTTATAAAGAAAAATGGTCCTACTATTTAAATCCATCAGCTTATATCCCTTGACTCTAAAGGGGTAACCTAGAAAAATACACTTTTTACCTCTCGGATCAAATTTTCTTCTCTCATGTGAAATGGTTGTGGCAAAACAAAGACACCCAAAATTTTTTAAATGAGAATAATTTGGTTTATTATTAAAAAAAACTTCATAAGGGGTTTGATTTGCAAGTATAGGGGTAAGTGTTCTATTTATAAGGTAGACCGTGGTCAAGATACAATCATTCCAAAATAAGAGGGGAAGGTTAAATTGGAAAAACAGTATACGAGCTATATTTAATAAGTGTTGGTGTTTTCTCTCAACTATCCTATTTTGTTGGGGTGTCTCAACACAAGTTCGTTGGTGAATAATCCTATTTTTATTGTAAAAGTCAGTCATCTTGAACTTAATACCATTATCACTACGTATGTTCTTGATTTTACATTTGAACTGTGTTTCTACAAGGTGGTAGAAGGATTTAATGCATTTTCTTGTTTCAGATTTGGTTGAAGTAAATAGACCCAAGTTGTTCTAGACAAATCATCTACTAAGGTAAAAAAATACCTTGAACCATCATAAGCATTAGTGGAACATGGATCTTAAATATCACAGTATATTAATTCAAAAATAGTAGAAGATTTATGTGCACTAATAGGAAAAAGGAGTCTATGCTGTTTGGCAAGGGGACAAATACAACAAGGAGAAGTTTTATTTATGAATAAGTTACTTCTTACAACAGTATCATCTATCAATTTCATTCTTGAATCAGAAATATGACCAAGGCAACAATGCCAAAGATCAATCACATCTATACTACTTTGAACAGAAATAGCAATTAAAGGGAAATTTAGAGACAAATATGATAGAAGGTCAGCCAAGGATGAATGAAAAACTGCTCTAGGAAGAAGGTGATACAAGCCACTTCTCACTTCAGCAATTCCAATTGTGGTCCAGGTGGAAAGGTCCTGTATAAAACATGTATTATTTATAAAAACCAAACAGTAATTCAGTTTTTCTGTAAGTCTTTTAATAGAGATCAAATTAAAAGAAAAGAAAGGAATGCACAAAACATTATCAAGGGTAATCTTATCAATAAGTTGAAAGCTGCCTAGATGTGTGGTTGATACAAAAGTTTTATTAGGTAAATTTACCCTATAGGATACCTCTGCAATATTAGAAGTGAAAAGGGAAGGGCTACACACCATATGGTCCGTAGCCCTTGAATTAACAATCTAGGAAATATTATTTGACTTTAAAAAAGTAGCAGGAATATCATTACAAAGCATAATTTTACCAGACATCTTTGAAGGTGTGATACTGATTTTTGAATTGGGTAGAGTTTGACTTGCAGAGGAAGTTGCAGTTAAAGGATCTTTGGGCTGAATAAGGCTCGTGAGATGAAGATATTGCTTTTTGGTGAAAACCATTTTCTCCTTACTCACCTCCTTCTGATAAGGACTTATAAACAAAGCAGCTTGATTAGCAAAGGAACTTATAATTTTTCCTTTGTGAAGTTTGTGACCCGGGGGATACCTATGAAGCTTGTAACATTTCTCAACCATGTGACCACTCATATTGCAGTGAGAACGTACTGGAGGCTCAGCATTTCCAGCCTTATAGTAATTTTCGAGTGTATGACCTTGTGTGTGACAATGTGGACAGTAAGGCCCACTCATATTGCAGTGAGAACATACTGGAGGCTCAACATTTCCAGCCTTATAGTAATTTTCGAGTGTATAACCTTGTGTGTGACAATGTGGACAGTAAGGCTTTTCTTTCCTCTAGTTTGTGAAATTTCTCTTAGTTGTGTTAAAAGGGGCATGGAAAAACTTACTGGCTAATGCCATAGACTTATAGGAAGGAGTGTTGTTGGCGAGTTGGTGGTGCTGCTCTTGTTGTTGGATCATTGAGAACACCTTGCTAATACTGGGAAGAGGCTCTATTAGCATGATTTGATCTCTAGCATTAGTATATTGATCATTCAAACCCATAAGAAACTGTATAATATAATCTCTCTGATACCTCTCATTCAACATTTTCAACTGCCGCATGTGCATAATGGTATTGGATTATAAATAATCATTTCATCCCAAAGAGTTTTAAGATTACCAAAATAAGTACTTATAGAGTTCTTGTCATGTCGAAGAACAACCAAATCTCTTCTAAGTTGGAAGATGCGAGGACCATTCTGTTGGGTGAAACGATCCTTAAGCTCTGTCCATACCATTTAAGCATCATCCACGAAAGCCAGAGTATGTTTGATATCAATACTGATTGCATTTTGTATCCAAGAAACCACCATGTCATTGCACCTTTCCCACATTTCAAACAGAAGATCCTCTTCACTCGTTGGCCTAGTAATGATTTCAGAAATGAAGCCAAGCTTGTTCTTTGCCCTAATTGCTCGACACATTGCTCGTGACTAGGTGATATAATTTTCAGTGGTGAGCAACTCAGTGACAAGAATCAAAGTTGTGTGGTCCCCATTTTCCATACGATATGGATTATTTAGATATGTGAAGTTGAAATAGAGAGAAACTGGTTTGAGACTTTGGGTGTTTGTAAATTATGAAATTGAGGATTGTTCTTCTATGGTTTGATTGGAGAAAGAAAATAATTAACTGTACTCTGATACCATGTTATAATTATCAAAACCTGAGAAAGAACAACCGACTCATAGAAAAGATGAATAAGTTTTTTATCTATATTGAATTTGTTTCTCCCACACTTCTTGCGTTTCTTTTACGGAAAGGAGTGATATATATAATATATATTTTATTCTATTAGTATCGTATAACTTACTAGGAAAAGAAAAGAAAAAAAAGAATGTCATTCAGCTTATGTTAAAAGCCAAAAAAATACTAATAATAGAAAAAGAGAATATAATAAAGGCGTTTCTTTTATAGAAGGGAGTGATATATATAATATATATTTTATATGATATAACTGACTAGGAAAAGAAAAGGAAAAAGAGAGTGTCATTCAGCTTATGTTAAAAGCTAAAAAATACTAATAATAGAAAAAGAGAATATAATAAAGCATGTGTTATCTATCATCTTGTTATTGTAATGAGAGAGCTAGATAACTAGTCATCGTGCCTCGATTGATAGAATACTTATGTCCCGTAATACACATTTCCATTTTTTTTAGATAAAGCACCACGACTTCGAGCTTTTACAATCATGGACAAAGCTACAAAGGAGGAATTTTCCTTTCTGGTGCGGTTGCAACTTTTGAATTTTCCTTTCTGGTGCGGTTGTTACTTTTTTTAACCACCACACCATCACGTGAGAGTAAACCAGATTCACCTGGCCGTCCAGCTGACGAGACCAGACCAGGTCACCAGGATCGAACGACAACGCCCTTTAATGCAGGGCCAATACAGTCTTTTCAAGCATTGCCGTTAATTTTAAAAAATATTTTTCTGGAACTGTGCACAAGTCTCCCTCTCTCTCCCTCTCAAGTGAAAGCCTGTCAATTCTAAAAAATAAACACAGCAGTTCAGTCATTTTCGCTGGCCATGAACTCCAAATGTTACAAATTCCCACTGCTCGGAATCGCTTCTGCTTCACTCACTCTCAATAATCTCTCTCCCTGTCTCATTCTTTCTACTAACCTTCTTCTTTTTGCCCACCATAACCTAACCCCAAATCTAACCATTTATAAGCAATATACTAATATACAATCTTATAATAATAATAATAATAAAATAGTCATTCAACACTTATTTTCTTATAGTCTAGGGTTTGCGCGTTAAGTAGTCATTTATTTTCTTATAGTCATTCAATACTTCAAGGAAACTTGTAGCTGAAATTTTTTGGAAGAGGAGAGAGAGAGATGATGGAACTGGACCAAACGAGGCCGGAGAACCCGGCCATGACTTTCGATGAGGTGTCCATGGAGCGTAGCAAGAGCTTCATCAAAGCCTTGCAGGTACTAACTACTTTCTTGTATCAGAATAAGAGCCACAAGTGAGGAATCTTTGTTACCAGATCTGTTACCAATTATTTAATATTGTTTCATTGATTTGTGTTCTCCGGTGTTGCGTTTCTCTTCCGTTGAACTTTTTTTAAGTCCGCTATTGCTTTTGGTGGATTGAGTGTTTTTGAAGTGCGCAAAATTATACGATGGGTGATTTTTGCAGGAGCTGAAGAGCTTAAGGCCTCAATTGTATTCTGCTGCCGAATACTGTGAGAAGTCATATCTTCATAGCGAGCAGAAACAGACGTAAGGATTTATGTATTTCGTGCTTTCCTGATTTAATTGATGTTCTCGCTACTCGTTGCATGACTTAGCTCCTTCTGCAAGGTATTATGAAACCTAATTTTTCCGACTGGAGATTTATTTGGAGAGACGACAGTCGATATCTATTCTTTACTAGATTTATATTGAGTTCTGCGTGGACTATTGAGTATGAAAGCTTGATTTGATTGTGTTGTGTATGTTGCAGAGTTTATGAAATTGTAGAATTTGATGCATAAATTATTTTAGAGCAGAATGTTTTGAAGACTACGTTTGCTGTTGAATGTGAGGTGAGGAATTTATGTAGCCAGCCACGAATCACATTTTTAGGGTACAGAACGTAAGGATTTAGTGAACCTTATATTTTGAAGGAATATGGAATTGTTTCTTCAGAATTAACAACCAGAAAGTAACATAGGTCTGCATTTCTGGAGCAATTAACCATTGATTGCGTCTGACAGTGCATGGTTAAGGCATTGACATTTTAATGCTGTGTGAATTAGGTCAAAGTTAAAAAAATCAAATGCATCCATTCTCTGCTCATGTTCACATATACTCTTATTGCCATGGAATAGGGTACTGGACAACCTGAAAGATTATGCCGTGCGAGCTCTTGTTAATGCTGTCGATCACCTTGGTACTGTGGCTTACAAGTTAACTGACCTTCTTGAGCAACAAACATTAGATATCTCAACCATGGAGGTTACGGTTTCTTGTCTGAATCAGGTAATTCTCAACATTCATCTGACTGGATGTCTTAGCATTTGAAATCATATGAAATGGATGGACTTTAACTCATTTAGTTTTTTGATATCAGCAATTTCTTACATGCCAAACATATACAGATAAGGGAGGTCTTCGACAACAGCAGCTGGTGGCATTCATCCCAAGACATCACAAGCACTACATTTTGCCAAGTAATACTAATTTCTTTAATTTCTTTAGAAGTGCTAGTCTATGTAGGGCGGTGTTATCAATTTCTCACTCCATTACTTTCTGTTTCCCCCTGTTTGTGCTAGACTCTGTCAATAAGAAGGTACATTTTAGCCCACAAATACAGACTGATGCAAGACAAAATCATTTTCAAGCTAGATCTCGTCTTCAGCTTGCAGGTATTAAGTTTTCCTAGTGAGACGTTTACTCTTGGTGGATTTGATACTGTTTTTGCCTTTGTTTCTCTCAATGTTGATGGGAAGGATCAAATTACTTGTCAAAACATTGCGTCAGGTTCCCCAGCATCAAAAACTCTTTCCTGGCACTTAGTTTCCGAGACCAAGTCTACACTGAAAGGGACTCTGCATGCTATGACAAGGTTACCCTATAAAAACTCTTTCTTGGGTTTTCAACCATGTCTGCCAAGAACTTTTCTATTTGCATCTCTCTTGCTGAATATGACATTGAGGTGTTTTACATGTGCTTATCATCCAGTAATGAAGATGCAAAAACTTCTGGAAAATCTTCTGCAGTTTTTCAACTCTTGGGTATGTATAAAAGCAGAATGTTGCAACTCCAAATCAGTCTAGAAATATTAATGTGTTATGCTTTGGATTCTATGCATGCAGATGAAGAAGAGAGTAGAAAAACAAGATCCTCAGGAGGTCTTGCTCAACTATCAAGCAGAAGTCCTGCAGCTGGTGCAATCATGCCAACATTTGATGTCCCACGCAGGGTAATGCCAAAATCAGCTAGAACATAGATACGCCCAATATTCTTCCAAGTGCATACTTGATTATCTAACAAAGAGTATATTAAATTTTGTCAGCATCTCCTTGCATGAGATTCATATAATGTTGGCATGTTTGCATGAGATTATTATAGTGTTTTTCAAACATTCATGCCAAATTCGGTTGGAAAGCTTTTCTATCATATTTTCATTTCGTGTTCTCATGATCTCTTCTTTAAAACCATACCTCAGGAGCTCATGCTCAGCTATTAAGTCCCTTAATTTCTGTATTATATTTTTCTCATCACCTCTTTTTGACTGCTTCTGAAAGTGCGTGTCTTCTTGGCTTTGATGGGGGAAAGTACTGCAATTTAAAGTGGTTTGTGATATCCTGCTCTGAAAAATCTTTCAAATTAATCATAAACATAAATGGTATGAGTCTTAATCTAGTGCCAGGTAAGTTGCTTGAGGAACATTGATGTGCCACTCTTTGAGGTCTTGAGGTTCCAATTGCTATTATGGGGAAATCATGACAAGCTGCTGCATTATTTAAATAGTGTTGCAAAATACTTCAAGCTTTTAAGCTGTTTGGATCCATAGGCATTATTGTGGATGGTTTCTTGTCCTTGCTCTAGTGCTGTCCTTTTGATATTCAATGATAGTGCAGGAAAAGGCTATGCTTTGTTTGGGTTTGCATAATAGTTTAATGACTTGTATTGAAAGTTCTTAGGTGCAATCTGGAAATGGTCATGATTGTGGTAATGAGACTGAACATGCCTTATGGTGTTCACCTTATGTACCTTGATGGGCTGTCAACGCTCAAATTTTCTCTTTGTAGAAAGAATCTACTGATTTTGAGTGAAAGTAGTGTCTATTGCAACCTTGTTATGCTTGCTTTAATGAAGAAACAAAGAAAGCAGTTGCTTCTCTCAAGTCTGGAAATTCTGGTTAACACCACATGCCTTAAAAAGAAGGTGCATGGATAAAATTTTGCACAGTAGAGCTGTTCACCATATGAACTCTCCTTTTGCCTTTCAAAGAAGTAGGAATATGTAACAGTACAGACTTTTGAACTTTTGAGTACATATCAAAATTCACCTAAAATGGCCTAGCAGCTGGGAACTAGTTGTTCTTATGATTCACTGTAAGAATTCATTTATATCAAGCAAATAAATATTTTGGGACCACCCGGTTTGGTTGGATATTTCATATATGCTAGTTTGATTTTATTTTTTTTCTTGGAAAGATTGGGTTTTACAAGTTGTCAAATGCCATTACAGATGTACATGTAGTAGACAAATAAATATTTTGGGACCACCCGGTTTAGGGGTCCATTTGTGGGTGAGTGAACTATGGTTAAATATTAGATGAAGGGGTTCTTGTTAGCTTATTACTGACTATTTTTCTAATCATCACCCAAGACACTTCTGGGCTATATCATTGATTGAAAACTGCGTATCTTTCTGGCCAGTCATACAACTTTCTTTGCTTGACAAATTTTGGTGAGGATTATTGTCATCAGTTTATTTTCTGCATGTCCTCTCCAAATGGATGTGATTTCAAATCTCGAGGTTTGGTTGGCTCATCCGAGCATTCTGTTGTATTTGCTTACAGTATGCGTTACAGCTAGGCATATGCTTATTCCAATTTTGAAACCTGCCCTGATAGTTGAGACATTGCTAACATAAGAATTTCAATTTGCAGGAATTGTTGGATGCTTCGAAGCCTTTGACAGCATTCAGGTCATTTGACAACCCAAGGCATGAGATTGTGCGTGCTCCTGTTCGCAGTAAAAGCATGCTATCAGCTTTCTTTCTAAAACAGAAAACCCCGAAGTTGAAGGCTGGCTCTGCTTCGTGATTCCTAGGTGGAGCAAATTGAATGTTACCAGTAAATGTCTCCAATTGTTGTTGATAATGAGTTCTTTTCAGCTCACTACTTAGTCAATTTGTCAAAATTATATTTTCTTCCACTCCAATAATTCCCCTAGCTTGACTCTGATAATGGGAATGCTGTGCATAAAGATCCAGTGATGAATATAATCGAGATTGTCTACTGCCTGAACTTTTTGCCCCTGGCCTATGTTAATAAAGTTGGGTTCTGATGATGGTCGATGTCACAGTGCATTGTGTTACGTTGCTGAGATTGATAACACAAATTTACGTGATGTCAGATTGGTGGTGTTTGTGAATACGTTCCGTTTCGGATGTACTGACACTGATTTTTGGAAAATCTTGTCATTTGAAATTGCGAGTTAGTTTGTATGCATTTTGTCCATAGGATTAGCTTATTTACTGGTGTCTTTTCGATAATGTCACTTGAGCAAGTTATGCTGATATGTTATTATTTTTTAATTAATTTAGATGTCTAGACTGCGTTACAGGTCCTGAAATTAATAAACTATGTAAGCCGTCCATGTTCATCTGTTATTTTTGTTTATTTTTTATCGATGTTGTGGTTGTAGCAGCTACTGTCAACAACCTTGAATTTTAGCAAGAGGTACCGAGGATAGCGGATAAATTGTGCAATTAGCAAGAAATGATGAATTAATATAGGGAAATAGTATAGTTTTGGATATCGCGGCGGTATTGTGGTTTAGAATCATAATATTTATTAAATATCATGTTGTCACTCGTGACAACAAAAGGTAATCGCTATATCAGTTAATTGATGTTAGAGAATTGACTTGATAGAGTCTAATCATATTTTTCTCGTGGAAATTTGGGCCTTGCATAAATATACGCTTAGTACTAGTTTGTTTTGTCTGTCGATTTATATTAGACCCTGCTATTAGTGTTTCTAACCAGAGCGTGCAAAGCATACATCTGAACGTGATTTTTTATTGAATGGTTCCATTTACTTCATTTCTCTATATTTTTAAGTTGATGAGGCTTTGCAAAGTATGGAAGAAGAAGTTGAGTGTATTTACAAGGATGAGCGTGGAATGCTTCTTGATGCTGAAGCAACATCGACTAGAGATGCAATGTGAGAACTCGGTCTTTCCTTCCCTTTTGCATTCACACGGTTTGCCTTCTGTAGGCTTAATCTACCCTTCATATTTTGCCATTCTCCTCTGCTTCAAAGTTTAGTCTCCCAAAGTAATTTTTCTTGCTCCTCCTCCCTTAATTATCTCTTATCTCCATTCCATCACTGTCTTTTAACATATCCTCCTGACCTCCATAAGAATGATACCCATCAT
>NW_011503496.1:0-10266 GCF_000495115.2 Populus euphratica
GCCGCATCTGCCGAAAAAAAGGCCGCGATTATCGTCGGTCACCGAAGCTTCAAACCGACGATTCTCCCTCGCTAGCAATCAACGACCATCAAAACCACCGTCATTAGAATCCTCTCCCTCATATCTACCAGAATCAACCATCTTTTGGTCGAAAGCTCATTGGGAAATTTCGCCACCTCTAACAGTAACCGCGTGTGAGGCACACGCCAATGGAATTTTCATAAATTTTCAACAAATCTAAGGGTATTTCAGTCTTTTATCTATATAGTGGCACTCAGGTAATTTTTTATGATATTTTTTATTTTTTATATATAAATACTTGTCAATTTTTTTTGCATGTAAAAAAACCAAAAAAACCAAAAATAAATATAAAAGAAATAACGACGTGGGTCCAACACCCATTTTATCATGTCATTGTTCGTGGGTTCAAAACCTGATTCTCAAGTATAGATATACCCATTTCTCAACGATATCAAAATAATTTTTGTTTTATAAAATAAATATTATTTGTCAACACGTCTCTTTTATTTACAAAAAAGGACCGATGTCAAAAAGTTTAAATACCAAATATGGATTATGTCCATTATTATTTCTTTTGGAAAATCAGATGTAACTCTCTTTTTTAGGGACAAACGTCGACATTTTAGACAAAGTCTCCTAGTTTTAAGGACTGATGTCATTTTTAACGTGTCTCCTATTTTTAGAGACCGACGTTAACCATCTTAAATTTTTTGCAAATAAACTCAAAATATAATAACAATTGAATCAAATAAAAAACACACAAGCAAGGGTAACCTTTTTCTGAAAGGATGTTTTAAGGGTGGTGTCTACCTTCTCTTAATCATAACTAACCCAGTACTTGAATCTCTAGGACCAGTGTTTAATTTTGGATTTCTAGTTCCCTCAAATTACTAGATGGTGACTCCAATAAAAATCTTTATTTCCCCCAATCAAGAAAAAAAACATTATTCTTTTTGTTAAACAAACAAAAAAGAGTGGAGTCGTTGGCTGATGTCATGTAGCGACAAGAAAAATCACATATTCAAAGATTACCATCAAATTTTTTGTTAAACTCCCTTATCAAAAAAATCTCATATTCTTAAGGATTAATGTAAAAAAATTTTTATAAAATGATCAAATCAATAAAATCTCCTATTTTTAGGGATTGATATAATTTTTTTAAAAAAAATTCCTATTTTGCTGAAATCTTCTATTCTTGTGGATTAATGTCAATTCTTTTTGTGAAATCCTTATTTTGATCCAATCTTCTCTTTCTAAGCATTAAGAACAAAAATTTTATTGAAATTTCCATGCTGATGAAATCTTCTTTTTAGAGATTAAATTTAGATTTTTTTTATAAGTTTTCAACATCATTTTTTAAAATAAATATAATTGAATATTGAATGCAAAATAGAAATAAAAAACTAACATAAAACATAGAATAAATTTAGAAAAACACATAATAAAAGTAACCTTTCATTTAAAAAGATATGATAAGGATAGTATCTACTTTTCCTTAAATATAACTAATTTAGTACTTAAATCTTTAGAACTAGTATATTTATGGATTCCCAGTTTCCTTTTATGGTGGTGACTCCTTAACTACTATTTTCTCCATTCAACATTAATGTTAAGTCTTGTATTTCAACATGATGTGACAAATACATTTTATATCCTACTGAAGAAAACAAAAGAGACATTGGTGTATCATGACACTAAGAAGAAGAAAAAAACCTAACCTCACTATTGGTTGTATGTCTCTTAAGTTTTTAAGCTTGAAACTAAGCTTGAAACTAAGGCTAAGATATTTGAAATCTTGAAAGTTCATATGTAGCTACTACCCGATTAAGATACCATGTTCATGATATTAAGAAGAAGAAAAAAACTAATCCTACCAATGGTTGTATATCTCTTAATGTTTTTAAATTGGAAACTAAGGCTAATATATTTGAAATCTTGAAAGTTCTTATGTAGCTACTACTCAATCAAGATACCATGTCTAATTTAGTATAGTTTATAATTCAATTAGTAGCAATAAAAAAGTGTTATTTCAAGTCCATTATTGGTCTTAAAGCTAGTTTGATAGCCATTGTACTCTTTTTAATAAAGGTAAGCTTCATGTTAAAATATAATCATAAAGTTATGGATTCTTATATGTAAGCACTACATCTTTTCAGTGCTCATACCATATATATTTTCAACCCAAAGAAAACATGCTTTAAGCTCAATTTTTATAAAATATATACAATACAAGACTCAATAAAAAGATAAAAAACAAAAGAAGAAAAAAAACTAGCTAAATTAGAATAATACTAAAGAAGCTAAAGCTTTTAAAAAGGATATAGCTTGAATAAATAGTATGCTTGGGAGGCTCTTCAAAAAAGTTAGTTTAATAAGGGGACATCCTAATAAGTTATCTCTTCCATACCACTTATGCTAAAGTTTACATTGCATTTCCTATATGATTAGTCCTCCTCTAGACATGCCTACTTTTAAGAAGAAATTCTTTAATCTTTCATAGTTAGGATATAAAGCTCTACTCACTATCTAAAGACAATGTTTACCAATACATTGTAAATGTTTATGGCAACAAAAAAAGATATAATTTTATTTAAAATAAAAATATTTAATCAATAAATAATAAAAAATCAAATATTAGACTGAGATTCATGTGGATATTAATTAATAATTAGTTTAGCTTATATTCAAATTTAATAAATATTTTTTTATTTAATACCAATATCTCTGTGGGATAAGAATTACTTATGCTATAAATGGGTACCAATATCTAATACCAATATCCCTAAAGATTAATTTAGCTTAGATTGAAATTCTATAAAGTATAAATACGAGTAGATACTAATATAAATTTTGGCTAGCCTACATATTCAATTTCAACAAGGGTTCTTTATTGCTTTCTTTATCAATTTTTCATTTATTTACTTGGGCTCTAGAATTTTCTTAACATGATAGTGATTTTAAAATAGGTTACCAGGTTAGACTTAATATTCCTATTTTGTTTCATTAGAGGTAATTGTCACTTCATTGTAGATTTATTCTTAAGAATATCAAATTAGCACACCAAGTGAGATAAGGATTAAATATATGTTATAGAAGACATTAAAAATTTGTTTCCCACAAAAAAGGTAAATCATTTTTGTTGCACTAAATGAATAATTAGTATAAGTGATAGAGAAAAGCCTATTTATTAGACATAAAGAGCCTGAAAATCTATCATATTCTTATATTTTGATGGATTAGCTAGTGGGAGAAATGCCTAAAGATAAGTCCTCATTTTATTTTTTATGTAAAAATAAAATTTATAAAAAATAAATAAATTCAAATCCTAGCTCATACATGTGTGTAATGTTATATTTACTTTAATTTTATGTTAAGAATAACTTTCAATTAAAGGTTTGAAATTCAAATTGCCCAATTCATTTTCATTTCTTTTTTAAGCACGAGTTTTGTATTCAAAATTAATGTTTAGATTGTATTGACATTAAATGTTTTTTTGAATAAAATTGGCCAATCTTTAATTTAACATCATAACTCTCATTCAAAACCTAAAAATCTTTCACATATTTTTAACTTTTTATTTTATATTTGAATCAATTAAATTTTATGTTTTTTAAAAAAAATTATCTTGAAACTTTTTTGTTTCTAATTGTTTATTTTCCAATAAACATGATTATTAGGGTTTGCACTCGTCAATGTTATATATGTATTTATGTTTGTTTAGGTTTTTAATTTTATATATGCTAGTGTTACGTGCATTCTACTTGAATTTAATGTATGTATATAGTCTTTTAAATAAAATCTTTAAGGAATGATAATTTTTTATGTGAGCGTATATTGTGGTACTATCTAGTTTAGAGTTTTGTTTTATATTAAAGGAATTGTGTGAAATGAACCCCTCTTGAAAATCAAAACTCCACATATTTGTTTGCTAAAATACTTATTTACTTATATGTTTAATTTATTTGTATATGCTATCAAATCCTTAAATTAACCACCACATTCTCAAGCATGAGATTTATTTTTACATTATCTATTTATTTACCTACTCCCTTGATTTTGTGCTTGATTGATACTTAAAAGTGTATTTTTATCAAGGTTTTATATCATCATTTTACACTTGAAGTATCAATAACTCCTTAACTAAAGCATGTTTTATAATAATATATCTAATAATATAAGGTACCTTTAATTTGTGGTAAATGTTAATTTTAAATGTAGGCCTATCACATAAATGAAAAGATTGATTGATGAATTTAAGAACTGAAATTGAAAGGACAAAAAGATGGCCAAACTTAGAAAAGAGGTGTCGGTGCAATCCAAACTGGAATACTGTTCGGTAATTGGGTCATATCTGGAGCTATAGATCTCAGATTTAGGTCTACTTTATATGGATGGAAAGTTAAGACATAGGCCTACAACTTTCATATGGAGCCCAAGATCTAAAAAGGTCATTTTCAAATCCAAATTGTTTCAACAACAAAGAAGCCCGAATCTGTCCTCCAGCTCGAGCGCTGTTCAGTATTTTGGCCATATCTGGAGTTCTAGATTTCGAAATGAGCTGAATTATTTACACAAGAAAGCTGAGATAACTTTCTACAACTTTCATGTTTTCAAGTGGCTCCAATTTTGACGTTATCAATGACGTTTTAGGCAGACAAGAGAAAATAAGAATTGTCATCAAGTCAAGAGTTAATCACCTACTCATTAATTAGTCATCAAATCAATAGTTTCCAATTTTGGCCTATAAAAGGAGGCATTTGTAATGCATTTAGGCATCTTGGTTTCCAGATCAAGATCATGCTATTGCTTTCTCTCTTTGTATTTTTTGTAATGTTTATGCTTTGCTTTCATTAATATCAAGTTTATGCCTTTCATATCCTTTCATTTACTTAGTTAACTTTTATCTTATTTATATTCTTATTTTGTTTATTTATTTTTCTTTCTTTCATTATGTCTAGCTAAGTTTATTATGTCAAGGTGATAAGGTTACACTAATGGTGTAAGAATAAGTATAGTGTAAACTTAATATGGACTTTAATGTTTGATACTAACATGTTTTGTATTTGTTATCTTGTTCACTCTTTAATACTTTGCATGTTAAATGACTAATCTTGATTTATATTGTATAACACTTGGTACAACAAATGCTTCACACTTTCATAACCCATACTGTATGGTATAACCGACACCTGATCTATAAAAGGAACTTCATTTGTTGTTAACATAAGTTATAATCATGAATGCTTGACGAGATTTACAAGTAGTAGCATTAATCGAATAAGATGACTAATGTAATCATGTTAACAATGTATAATCTGATTGGAACCTCCTTTGTGTGTGGTTTCTAATTGAATAATAAGAGTTTATACTATACTTGTTTGATATACCATTAGTGGAACCTCTAACCTTGACATTTGTTATTATCATTGTTTAATCGTTACATTAATATTCCTTCTCAAAGTTCTCATCTTCTTCTTCTTCTTCTCCTTCTTTTTCTTTATTATTATTATTATTATTATTATTACTATTATTATTACTACTAGTAGTATAATTATTATTGTTGTTGTTGTTGTTGTTGTTATTGTTGTTTTATTATTGTTATCTATAATTTATACAATTAACCTCCATGTGGTTCGACCCCGATCTTGCCGGGTTATTTATTGCTTCGACACTCCTGCACTTGGGAGAAGACATCAATCTTTTAGTCGTGTCAAGTTTTTGGCGCCGTTGCCGGGGACATAAGTTTTTGTATAAATTATAATATTTATTTTATTTTCTCTTTTCAGTTTTCTTGTATATAACTTTGTTTCTTTTCTCTTGTTTTTTCTTCTTTTGTTTTCTTTTTTCTTTAATTCTATTCCTACACGTGCATGAGAGTGTGGTCACGTACATCAAGTGGTAGACTTTGTAGGATATCCTCATCATTTTCAGAAAATATGGCCAAAGAAGATAATCAATCACTTTATAATGAAAATAATAAGAATAACTGTGCTAGAACACTTAGAGACCACGTGAATCCCACAAGAACAAGTGCACCATCATGTATAGTTTTTCCTCCCGATGCATCTCATTTTAATTTTAAGCCAGACATTATTCAACTTTTACCTACTTTTCATGGCTTAGAATTGGAAAATCCATACTTGCATTTAAGGGAATTTAAGGAGGTCTGCAACACATATAATAATTTAAATTGTAGCATGAACACCATCAGATTAAAGCTTTTTCCTTTTTCATTAAAAGATAAAGCTAAAACATGGCTACAAAATTTAAGACCAGGATCCATTCGTGCTTGGGATGAAATGCAACAACAGTTTTTAAAGAAGTTTTTCCCATCTCATAGAACAAACTCTAGGATCCATTCGTACTTAGGATGAAATGCAACAACAGTTTTTAAAGAAGTTTTTCCCATCTCATATAACAAACTCTTTCAAAAGACAAATCACCACTTTCACTCCAAAACCAGGAGAAACATTTTACCAATGTTGGGATAGGTATCAAGAGCTGCTTAGTACTTGCCCTCATCATGGTTTTGAAACATGGAGATTAGTTTCACATTTCTATGAAGGGTTAACACCTAGCGATAGGCAAATGGTTGAATTGATGTGCAATGGAACTTTTGAAAATAAAGACCCTGATGAAGCAATGGAGTACTTAGACTTGTTAGCTGAAAATGCTCAAAATTGGGACACTGCGGGTACATATGAGGCACCGAGTAAAACTCAACCTCATACATCTAGTGGAGGTATGTACAACCTTAGGGAAGATCATGACCTTCAAGCCAAGTTTGCATCTTTAGCTAGAAAAGTCGAGGCACTAGAATTGAAAAAGAGTGGTCAATTAAAATCTGTTAAAAACATTGTGTGTCAAATATGTGAAACAAATGAACACTCAACCAATAATTGTCCAACCTTGCCTTCTTTTAAGGAATGTCTCCATGAACAAGCCCATGCTTTAAACAGTTTCCAAAGGGCCAACCACGACCCATACTTACAAACATACAACCCTGGTTGGAGAAATCATCCAAATTTTAGTTGAAAGAGTGAGAACAACAATGCACAAACTTCACAACCACCATTTCAAGCACACCACAATTTTCAAAATTCTCATGGATATGCACCTCCTTATGATCCACCTCCTAGAAGAAATCTTGAGGAAACATTGCATGCATTCATTTAAAAGTAAGAGAGAATCAATACTCAAGTTGCTCAAAACATGACAGATTTTAAAGATACTATTGCAAAATTAACATCTGCTCTCACTTTCCAAGAGAAAGGTAAGTTTCCATCTCAACCACAACAAAATCCCAAGGGGCAATACAATGCAAATGCAAGTAGTTCCGGAAGCCAACACATGGATCAAGTTAAATCAATCACTACTCTTCGCAGTGTAAGGTTATTAAAAAACCCTCTCTTGAACCTTATGAGAAAGATGATGAGTCAATCTCTAAGGGTAAGGAAGGGGTTGAATCTAAGAATTGCAAAGAAAAGACTGATTCTCCACCAGCACTTCCATTTCCTCATGCCATGACCAAACAAAAGAAAGTCAATCACAACTCTGAAATCTTTGAAATTTTCAAACAGGTAAGAATCAATATACCTTTACTGGGTGCTATTAAACAGGCTCCTTCCTATACTAAATTTTTAAAAGATCTATGCATTATGAAGTGGAAACTGAATGTGAAAAAGAAAGCCTTTTTAGCCGAACAAGTAAGTGTCATTCTTCAGAACAATAATGCTTTGAAATATAAAGACCCTGGTTGTCCTACAATTTCTTGCTTTATTAGAGAACATGAAATTGAAAGAGCGTTACTTGATCTTGGAGCCAGTGTGAATTTACTTCCATATTCAGTTTTTCAAAGTCTCAATCTAGGTGAGTTAAAACCAACTTCTATAACTCTTCTACTTGCCGATAGATCTGTAAAAGTGCCTAGAGGAATAGTCGAAGATGTGTTATTACAAGTCGATAAATTCATTTATCCTGTGGATTTTGTTGTCTTGGATACACAACCTGTTGAAGCATGTAATTCATTTCCTGTTATTTTAGGACGTCCGTTTCTTGCAACCTCTAACGCATTGATTAATTGTAGGAATGCACTGATGAAGCTATCATTTGGAAACATGACATTAGAGATGAATATTTTCAACATTTGCAAGCAACCTGGAGATGATAATGATTTACAAGAAGTAGATCATATTGACGAATTAGTTTATGATCAACTTGAATCTACTTTAAGTAAAAATGAGTTGGATGAATCTAAACATTTGCAAATGATTTATTCTAAGGAAGAAATCATGGATGAAAAATGCACCGAAAATGTTGATGCGGATCTTTTGTCAAAAGTGACAACAAATTTGACATCTAACATCACACCAATCGATGATTACTTTCCTAACGAATCCTTACTTTCTCTTAATCCAATGCCTTGGTATGATAAAAATATCAATTTTCTTGCTTTAGGAGATTTGCCAACTGATTGGAGTACCCAATACAAAGAAAAAATTTTGAATGAAGTGAAGAACATTTATTATGATGACCCTAACTTATTCAAATATTATCCTGATCAAATATTTCAAAGATTCATTCCCGACAATGAGGTAAGTAGTGTCATTAAACTTTGTCATTCTGAAGCATGTCAGAGTTATTTTTCTTCAAAAAAGACAACTACAAAAATCTTTCAAAATGGATTTTATTGGTCCACCATGTTCAAGGACACGCATGCATTCTACAAAACTTGTGAAAATTGTTTAAAGATTGATACTGGTTAAGAAGTTTTTTTTTATAATTCTCAACTCTATTCATTACCTAGAGAGCTAAGATCAAGATGGAACAATCCTTATGGGGCTTGTGATATGAGAATTCAATGAATGACAATGTTTTTAAGGAAAATGGACATCGTTTGAAAGCTTACTTTGATAATTTTCCTAGTGAAAATGAATCAACTGGTTTGAATGATCTTATAGATAAAGGTTGATTTTTTTTTTCTCTCTCACATTGTTTTTGTGTTTATTTTTGAGTGATTTTTGCTAGTTTCTCTCACCCCAGTCAAATGGCGGATAACGGTACTCCGTGACTTAAGTCGGTTCTTTTAGTTTCCCACAATAACTGATATTAGTGTATATATTTGTGCAATTCTTTGAATCTCTCTTCCAATTCTCATTTGAAAATGGACACTAATCTTGAAAAATTGAAAAAGTATTTTCCCGCTCTGCCTCAGAATGCGATTACAAAAATTTACCGTGCTAGATGTGCAAGATTGAGATTGTTAATGAAAGTATTTTCCCGCTCTACCTCAGAATGCAATTATAAAAATTTACCGTGCTAGATGTGCAAGATTGAGATTGTTAATGAATCATGAAATTCCTGAAGATATTCGTTGGTTGATTGAAGTAAAGGTCCGATTATCAGGTGAGTCATCTAACTCCTTAATTTCACACATGCTTGGAACAGGTAAAAGCACTTTTGCAAATAAACGTCGTGCAAAACGACTGAAAGTCTGTCATCGATGTGATAGATGGACTTGTAATGCACAATGTCGTTTTTTAGGAATGGTATCTATAAACCGTGAAGATAAAATACAATTCATTAAGGATGGCCTGAGTAAGGAGTCTTTAGATAATCTTCTATTGACTCTTGAAACGTATCCTAGTGGAGATGTGCATCGTGCAATTCATGATTTATGGCCACTATTTCATAAAGAACATGATCAAATTAGTCTTGGGAATCTGACTAAAAAAGACCCTATTTGCCAGTTTTTAAGAAAACTGGATGGGAAGCCTATCCTCGACCTATAGAGGGTGTTTAAGCCGTTCTTGGACGTAAAACCAAGGGAAGATGTGAGCCACAATCACAACTACCTGTACATACACATGCTTTTTCAAAAGTAAATAAATAAAGAGAGAGAGAGAGAGAGTGTGTGAGACTTTAGCTGACCTACATATAGGTGGTATGATTGCCTTTCTAATTTCTCATCTATAAAATCCTCTCTTCCTTCCTTTCATTTTTACTCAATCCATACATTCAACAAATACAGAAGTGTGTAGAAATGGCAAGTTCCTCAGGTCATCATATAAGAAATATTTGTGTTTTTGGTGGATCTAGTCCTTGGAAAGAAAAGGAGTTTTTAGAATCAGCAAATCATCTTGGTCAAGTGCTAGTTGAGAAAAAGATTCATTTAGTGTATGGGGGAGGCAGTCTTGGGTTAATGGGAGGTGTGTCAATAGCTGTATTTTTAGGAGGTAGTCAAGT
>NW_011503488.1:0-10333 GCF_000495115.2 Populus euphratica
TCATTCCAGGATTCGGACGTGAAAATTCGAAGTAAAAACCTTTGTATATACAAGAACGAAAAAAAAAAGAAGAAGAAAAAACCGCGTGTCAAGGGGCTAGTGAATTTTATTTTTTTAATTGCAAATCTCACTAACATGCAAGAAAATTAATATTTTTCATGTCCAATAATTCTTTTACATTATAATTATATTATAAATTATGTTATAATTATATTATAAACTATATAAAAAAATAAAACATAGGGATGTTTCACTGTTGGGTTTTAACAATGTGCTCCTCTTTTTTTATAAGTTTTCACAATCCCATTCTTTCATGTTGTATTATCATTGTATTTTTTATTTTATTTTTTTTAACATATTCCTTCCATTTTTCATTATCTCACATTGTACAGAATTTTAAACATCATGAAATTGATTGGACATAAATTTGGCAAAATCAAAAGGAATTGAATTTGAAAGAGAAAAAGGCTTCATTACTATTTTGTCATTGAAAACTTCAGTTTAATTTTTAAAGCTTTTGTTTTCCAATTATTTATTCCTTGTTATTTGATAATTAATTTTTCATTCTTTGGATACTAAGGAACAAGAGAAAAAGGTCATAAAAAAAAACCATTTTCCATTAGAAGGCCTGATTTTTATTTTTTTTTATTTTAAAGGGTTTGTCTTCCTGAGAGGAGTTAAATAGAGGTGATATGGGAAAGGTTGATTGAGTTCTGTTTATTTTGTATTCAATTAATTTTTATTTTTTAGAGTGATTTTAGGGTTTTTGGAGATTGAAAATAAATTTATTAATTTTTTTAAAGTGTTTTAAAGATATTTTTAGATAAAAAAAACTTTCATCATGATTTTCAAATCACCTGCAATAACAAGTCACCTGCTATTACAAGTAATTGACTACTTAATTTATAAAAATAAAAAATAAATAACATGTGATCCATTTCGAAAACAAAAATCAAGGACAAGTCTAGCCTTCCAATAAACATAAATTGTTTTCTCTCTCTTCTTTTTTTTTTTCATTGTGTTTTCTTACTTGATTAATATACTCTCTCTTAATTTTAGAACTATTTGGCTAAACTTTTTAAAATGATAATTAATCTTTTTAAATGCTTTTCTTTAATCTCATAATTCTTTAAAGATATTATTATAATATATCTATATTTTTTTCTCTTATATTTTATATGAAAATGTTGTATTTAAACAAAAATTGTTTGTTATTAGTAATGGAAATTAACCTCTAACATAAAATAAATGAAAAAGGGTAAAATAAAATGGACAACTAGTATAAAACATTTGCATTTATCACTTGATTTTACTAGGATGATTATCTTCTCATTTTATTATTTAATTAGCATTAGCATCTCTATTTTATTTATCATTTTAATTATGTTTTTAATTTATCTTATTAACTATAAATATATTTTTGAAAACAAGTCATGATACTCAGATGACTTTGAAGTCCCATTTAAGTCCCATTCTTACGAAAAATGTCAAAGCTAACAAATCAGTTATCGAATTGTGAATTTTATAAATATTATATGATTAGTTAAGTTTTAAAATATATGACACTGAATGATTGGTTAAATATTGAAATGAATAGAGAAACTACCATATTGATTTCTTAAGATTTTGTATGATTTGCACGTTCACAATTCACTATGAATATAATTTTTTTAAGGGGAAATTATTTAATCTTCAGCTTAAATTATTTTTTTATCTTCATATGTTTAAAAAATTATATTTTACATTTTAAGTAAATTAAAATCTTCAAATTAAACAAAATAACAAAACTATTCTTATAGATAATATATCAAAAACATGTATAAATAAAAAAAGATCTCTCTCTCTCTCTCTCTCTCTCTCTCAAAAATTAAAATCTAAAGCTAATTTAATGGAATATAATCTCAATAATATATGAAGCAAGTTCTTGAGCTACATATCATTGAAAGAATACACACTCAAAGAATATAATGTTAAAGGCTCAAAAACTTGTATTGGTATAACACTAAAATGTCAATACGGCATATTCTCAAAGTCAATCCCTAAACCAATTAAACCTTAAAATTTGTATGCATACTCCTTCATTTGATTTATATCTTCATCTATCTCAATTAATTTTCATACATAATACTCATATTTTAAAAAACCAATGGGAGTTAAAAAGATCAAACACAATTTTTTTTTTTTTAAGGAACAACAAAGAAAACAAAAATTCTCTCAATACTCCCACACTTGAAACACAACATTGTCCTCAATGTTGAAATAAAAGCAAAGGAACATAAGAGAATGACATAAAATAAATTAAAATGCAAAAAAATAAAAGATAAGGAAAAAGAAAGAAAATCTGATTTTTTTCTTTTTGTGTTGGGTTGCCTCCTAGTAAGCGCTTTTGTTTTATGTTATTGGCTTGATATGTGGCATGCTCATTCTTCATAGATTGGTTCAGCTAACTCTACAGAAGCGATAAGTTCTGTCGTCCAACCTTCATAGAAAGGTTTCAAACGATGCCCATTAACCTTAAGTACTTTGTTGGTTTCTAAACTTGTAATTTCAACTGCATCATAAGAAAAAAAATATTAGAAAAAAAAATAGTCCAATCCAACGAAAGCGTAACTTTCCAGGAAAAAGTTTCAAACGCGAATGATAAAGAAGGACTTTGTCTCCAACATGAAACTCCTTTCTTGTAAGCATTCGGTCATGAAGACTCTTAGTCTTTTCTTTGTAAATCCTTGCATTCTCATAAGCATCATTTCGAATCTCTTCCAACTCTTGCAATTGCAACTTTCTTGCAATCCCAGTAGCATCATAATCCATGTTACATTGTTTAATGGCCCAAAAAGCTTTGTGTTCAAACTTTATCGGTAGATGACATGCTTTTCCATAAATCATCCTATAAGATGACATCCCTATAGGTGATTTACAAGCAGTCTGATAAGCCCAAAGTGCATCACTAAGTCATAGACTCCAATCTCGCCGTTTAGGTTGCACTGTCTTCTCCAAAATAGACTTGATTTCTCAATTTGAAATTTTAGCTTGGTCATTCATTTAAGGATGGTATGTTGTGGAAGTCCGATGAGTCACATGATATTTGCGTAACAATGCTTCCATTGAAAGATTGCAAAAATGAGTGTCATGATCACTAATAATATCTTTAGGGATTCCAAACTTGTCAAGTATGTGAGTCCTAACAACATCTAAAACAACCTTCGCATCGCTAGTTCGTGTGGCTTTCGAATCCACTTAGACACATAATTAATAGCAAGAAGGATATAAAGATTGCCAAAAGAAAAAGGAAATGGACTCATAAAATCAATAGCCTAAACATCAAAAAATTCATTTACAAGAATATTCATTAAAGGCATTTGATTATTATGATTGATATTACCTGTTCTTTGGCATTTCTCACATGATTTGTAGAAGTGATATGCATCTTTTAAAATAAAAGGCCAATAAAAACCACTTTTAAGTATCTTATGGGTCGTTCTTTATGCTCTAAAATGCCCACCACAGGAATAAGAATGACAAAAAGTGAGAATGGAATTAAATTTATCCTGTGGTACACATCTCTTTACTACTTGATCCACATAAAATTTCCAAAAGTAAAAAGTGTCACAAAAGTAATATTTAGCATCAGCTCGTAACTTGTCCTTTTGGGATGTAAACAAACCTAGAGGGAATTCTTTGGTGACTAAATAGTTCATCAAATCAGCATACCATAATCTTGTAGAGGAATGTAGCACATACAACTGTTCATCAGGGAATGTTTCTCTTATTGTTTCGATTGGTATATCCTCAGTTCTCAATCGACTTAAGTGATCAACCACATGGTTTTCGGCACCTTTTTTGTCTTTGATCTCAAGATCAAATTCTTGCAATCCACCTAATCAATCTTGGTTTGGACTTCTTTTTCTTCAAAAGATACCTTAAAGCTACATGGTCAGTAAAAAAAATGACTTTTCTACCAAGTAAATATGACCTGAATTTTTCAAGAGCAAACACCACTACAAACAGTTCATTTTTAGTTGTATGGTAATTGCATTGCGCTCTGTCCAACATGCAAAAAGCATAGACAATAACATACAAATTCTTTCCTATTCTTTGCCCAAGTACAACACCTGCTGCATAGTCACTCGCACCGCACATTATCTCAAAAGGCTCATCCCAGTTTAGTGATTGGATTATAGGGGCAAATGTGACACTCCTCTTAAGCTTATCATGAGCATTTTTACATGCTTGATCAAACAAAAATCTACTTCTTTAGTTAATAGTCTGCACAAGGGTGCTGTAATCTTCAAGAAATCTTTGATAAAGCGTTGATAGAAACCTGCATGGTCTAGAAAAGAACAAACTTCCCTCGCGCATGAGGGGTAAGGCAATGATAAAATAACATCTATCTTAGCTTTATCAACCTCTAATCCACGTGAAGACAGAACATGCCCAAGAACTATTCCTTATTCTACCATAAAATAACACTTTTCATAGTTCAAGACAATGTTAGTTTCAAAGCATCTTTTCAAGATCAAAGATAAATTTTATAGATATTTATCAAAAAAATCACCATACATCGTGAAATTGTCCATAAAAACCTCGATTATTCTTTCAACATAGTCAGAAAAAAATACTAATCATGCATCTTTAAAAAGTTGTAGGAGCATTACAGAAACCAAAAGGCATTCTCCTATATGCATATGTATCAAATGAACATATAAATGTAGTCTTTTCTTGATCCTCAGAATTAATAACAATCTAATTGTATCCACTATATCCATCAAAAAAGTAATAAAAAGACTTACCTACTAGGCCTTCAAGCATTTGATCCATGAATGGTAATGGGAAATAATCTTTACGTGTAAAAAGATTGACCTTTCTATAATCAACACACATTCTCCATCCACTCGAGATGCGAGTAGGAATGAGCTCATCATTTTTATTTGTCACCAATATGATTCCGATCTTTTTGGGCACCACATGGATTGGCACGACCCATTTACTGTCAGTGATGGGGTAAATGACTCCTACATCTAACAGTTTCAGAATTTCAGCTTTCACTACCTCCATCATAGACATGTTCAATCTCCTTTGCATTTCCCTTATTGGTTTTGCATTGTCCTCCAATAGTATGTGATGCACATATATTGAGGGATCAATGCCCTTGATGTTGGCTAAAGTCCATCCAATGGTTGTCTTGTGATCACACAATAACTTCATAAGTTTTTTCTCTTGCATACTTGTTAAACTTTTTGCTATGATAACGGGAAGTGTATTGTTGTCGTTAATGAATACATACTTCAAATTATCAGGCAAAAGTTTTAATTCTAACTCGGAGGCCTGTAAAATAGATGGCAAAAGCTTTTTATGTGAGAGTACTAAATCAATAAAGACATTACCATAGGGAACGGTTTGAAAAGCTTATAAGGTCAATACTAATTCGTGCATGTTTTGGGGAAAACACACATGCCTCTCCATCTCTTCTATCTTGGTGAAATCATAACCATAGCTCAAAGCTATTTTTAATCCATCTTCGCAATCAAAATCACAAACTTGCTACACACACTTATCAATTTGGTCATAGCATATGATAAAATAAACATTGCTATAAGGATATTTCATTGCATCATGAAGACAAGGTATCCTTACCACAATCAATCTTTGTGTTGACAGTTTTCAAGAATGGTCTCCCAAATAATATAGGAGTACTGGTTGATGAATCACAAGAATCATGTTTTAAATCAATAATATAAAAGTCATATGGAATAACAAAACTATCAATCTTGACTAGGACATCTTCTATCACATCAAGTGGGTAAATAAAACTACAATCTGCAAGTTGTATTACAATACTAGTTTTATTCAAAGGCTCTAGACTAAGAGAATCATAAACATGTTTAAGCATAACACTAATTGATGCACCTAAATCACATAAGGCCCTTTTAAAAATAGCATTATCAATAACACATGGGATAGCAAATGCACATGGGTCTTGTTGCTTCAAAGGCATATTCTTTTAAACAACAGCAGATACAATTGTACCCATACTTACCATTTTATGACCTTTTAGTTTGAAAGCTCTCTTGATAGTACACAACTCCTTCAAGAATTTGGCATACTTGGGAATTTGCTTGGTAGCATCAAGCAAAAAAATGTTGAGTTCTACTTTCTTGAAAACCTCTAAAATCTCTTTTTCTTTGTGCTCTTTCTTTGACCTAGAAGAACTTATAGGAAATGGTGGAATTGTTTTAAAATTGGAATTCATTGAGTGAGGAGTTACCTTTGGAGTGTTGGTCGTTGTTTCATTTTAAGAAGGAGAAGGATGTTTCTTCTTTGTACTTAATTCAATTTATATCTCTTCTTCTTCCTCCATCTTAATCTGTTTTGACCTTTATCTTTCAAGTTCTTTCCCACTTCCCATCATTATTGCACTAACATTCTCTTTTGAATTCAAAGCTTAGAAGGGCAATTTTCCATTCATTTAAGCATTGAACGCTCCATCAATTGTATTAGCTTGTTCAATGTAATCTTCTTGTATTGTTGGGCACATATCCGAAGCATGTCCTTGTAAGGAGCATATGCTACAAACTTTTACCTGCTATATATTTCCACAAGCCAAAGAACACACAAGAGAAGTAAAATCATTAACTTTATTCTCAAGGTTAGAAATACTTACCTCATTTACTCATTTATTTGTAAAGTCTCCACGGGTGCCAAACTGTTTCGAGTTGGCTGCCATGTTTGAGATCATTTGGCGTGCAGCCTCGGGTGTCTTATCTACCAATACCCCTCCATTTGCAGCATCAATGATATTACGGTCAGTAGGCATCAATCCTTCATAGAAATATTAAATGAGTAGCTGATCGGGTATTTGATGACGAGGGCATTGAATACACAGTTGCTTAAATCTTTTCCAATATTTAGAAAGTATTTGTCCATGATATTGTCGAATCTCATAAATTTCTTTCCTTATATTGGCAACTTGAGATACTGGAAAATACTTTTCAATGAAGATCTTCTTCATGTCATTTCAAGTTCCAATTGAACCTGAGAGAATGGAGAAAAGCCATGCCTTTGTTGCGCCTTTTAAAGAGAAAAGGAAAGCTTTCAACTTAACCTGTTCTTCATCTACTCCATTTGATTTTATGCCAACACAAATCATATGGAACTCCTTGAGATGAGTATGAGGATCTTCTCCTGCAAGACTATTAAATGTTGGTAGCAAATGTATAAAACCATATTTGAGCTCAAAGTTTACATTATTGTCGATGTTTATGCATAGTGGTTGATTTTCCATGTTAGGAGCAGCAAGCTCCTTGAGTGTTTGTTGTCGTGCAATAGTCATGGTGTTAAGGCGAGCTTCCTTTCATAACCTGTATAAAGTTTTTTCTATTTTGAGATCTAACTGCACTTGACTTTGATTAGTAGAATGGGTTACTAGCATAAATCATCAAGAAAACTCAAAAGAAACCAACAACATAAGAGATCAAAAACAATTCAAATTGTATGGAATCCTATGGTAAAAAACTAAAACTGCCTAAAAACCCTAGAAAACAGTAGAATTTAGCCTCAAGAGGGTGGGGCTAATGGTGTACCAATAGTCCTGTTCAGAATGTCGTTTCCTTTTAGGAAACAAAAAACCGATATCTAATTCCACCAAAAAAGATGTTGTGAACAGTACCAACACAAGCAAAAATTTTGTTTCTTTTTTTTTTAATAATAATCACAGCAAATAAAAATAATAGTATAAGCACAAGAATCAACTAAAATTTCTTCCCCAGCAACGGCGCTAAAATTTATTGCAATGTCGCGGTCGCACAAATTAATTATTCTAACTTAAAACACAACACACAAGATACTATAGAGCAAGTAAGGAGTCAATCCCACGAGGAAAATTTTGTTCAGATTTTTATGTTATATGTTATGCAATTTGGGGAGGTTTGATTTGTGATGATCTAAAATATAGAAGAAATTAAACTAGCAAATAAAATCACTTGAAACCAAAATTTATCAAGAAAACAAACATTGGTCACAAGCACACATCCACCGATGGAAATTAGAACTGATCCTTGAAACGAAAATTGTAGTTTATATTCTGAAATTTTTTTTTTAACGTTGATTAATTAACAGTATAACTAATCCTAACCAACAAACAATCAAAGTGTCCACACTAATGATTTAATTTAATGGTAGCTTTAAAAACTAGATAATTTCATCAAGATGAACATACAAGTTGTCCGCAGCTTGTGTTACTTTGTTCAAATGTTCTCCCTAAGTTCAATAATGTAGTTTCCTATAATTATCAAGCTTAGTTGCTTCACAAGTTCGTATATCATACTCCGGTTTTGATATTAAACTTAGCAATAGATTGTTCATAACAATAACTTAGAATTTGCACTAGTAATCATCAACAACAATCATAGGAAATATGCATAGAAAAACAATTATACTCATTCATAACATAAACTAAAAATAAAAGGAAGAATAAATCTTATAGTTCTTGAAATCTGAAGGTTTGTTGTGTCATTGCAACCAAGAAAAGAGCTTAGTCTTGCATAACTATTGAACAACTACTCCTAAAGAATGAAGAGAGCATGATTTTTTGGTTTGTAGAGGAGAGAATTTGTGTTTATTCTCTGCTGGCTATTACCTCCTTCTGCTCTCCCTCTTTTATGTTGGTTGCCAGCCCCTTCTCTTTTTCTTTTTATATGCTAAGAAACCCTAATCTCTATTTTACAAAATAGTCCTCCCTTAAGTTGGCAATTTACATTTAAGTAATTCAATAACTATTTTCCCTAAAAAGGAGAAATAGCCTTGAATAAAATCTTCAAACTCTAACTTAGAGGAGCTAAATTGCTGATATAAAAACTTGGATGTTAGTTTAGAAGTTTCGGAATGTAATTTGGACTCGTTTCTTCACGAAACTTGTTTATTGATAGAATTTAGTTGTCATCTTTGAAAACTCATATCTCCCTCATATGACATCATTTTTGTCTGAAATTTGGAGCGTTTATAGACCTATGAGTCAGTAATCCAAAAAAATTGAGTTTACATCAATTGAACTTCTATAGATCCAGATATTGAATTTTCAATGGACAAAGATCAATAGTGGCAGAATGCGAGATTTGACTTTGAAGGATGTGATTTCTATGATCTTTCCCTTTTTTATTTTTCTTGCATTACATTTCCAGAAAGGTATGGATGTTAGTTTTTAGTGCCACTAGAATCACTTCATTTCAATCTCTAGAACTCACGCTCTGAACAAAACATCGACTAAACATCAAATCTGTCAATTACCTCCAATTTACTCCTTTTTGCATCTTTCATCCAAAAGTGCCTTCAAAACATAAAACAAAAAATATCAAGGCATTTTACATATAAAACATGGACAAAATATTAGGTAGATGTGGGTGAAACTATTGAATAATATGGTTACATCACTCGTGTGAATAACCTTCATCAAGTCAAGTCAAATTCTTCATCGGGTCAAATTAAATTAAGATCTCACATGGTAAAAGCTTTCAAGCTCATATAAATATATTTCCATCCAAAAAAAGATCTATATATAACTGTTAACAAGAGGATTCACGCACGTGAAGAGCACCTTAAAAAAGTTTTTACCTTTTCTTATAATCAAATTTAATATTATAATTTTGACAATATTTTTAGTGTATTTTTAATTCATGAAATTTTATATATACAAGGATGTTAATGTGACATAAGCATTTTCAAATAATTAAGAAAAATCTAAGATTTAGGCAATTAAAAGATACCACACATACTATTAGAGCAATGACTCAGAAAGCAAGCAGCAAAACAAAACATCATATAATAAGCATCTCATGTTTATACTTAATCAATTAATTTAATTTAATTAAAAATAAAATCCCTTTTAAAAAAGCAAAATTCAATAAAGATAAAAAAACCTGAGGTAAATCATGTTATTTTCAAATCAACTAAAAAATCCCATAAAAAGCAAAAAATACAAAAAATGTTGGCAGATAAAACCAAAAAAAAATCTTAGAAAAAAAAAACAAACCTGATTAAATCTCTTAAAACTGAATTAATCTCTCAAACCCGAAACCTATTAAATTGTAGACCTAGGCTTAGCTAAAAAGCTCAACACCTAACAAATTGAATGTTGAAGAATGAAATAAATTGATTTGATTTAATTAAAAAAAAGTTCCTTTTAAAAAAAGCTAGATTTTACAATGACTGAAAAAATAATCCTGAGATAACGTATGTTATTTTCAAAACTATTAAGAAATCCCATGGAAAGGGAAAAAATATTATAGGATGAAATAAAGGAAAATAAGCTTAACAAAACAAGCAAATTCAGGTTAACCTC
>NW_011500259.1:0-2397 GCF_000495115.2 Populus euphratica
GTTTTCTTGATTGAGTTTTGGTTAGTCCTAGATATATAGAGCTCTTGATTTTTTTTGCATTTTCTTTGATTCTTGGTTGTTTTTTGGGTTTTGGATTTTCTTTTATTCCTCTTGTTTTGGTTTGTCAAGACAATGACATCAAATAATTCTAATTTGTTTAGTGTTCGATTCATTGGAAAGAATTATTCCATCTGGGAATTTCAGTTTCAAGTGTTTGTCATGGGAAAAGAATTATGGGGTCATATGGATGGTAGTGATCTAGCCTTTATCGATTCTACAAAATTGCTTTAATGAAAGGTCAATGATGCTCGGGTAATATCTTGAATTTTGGGGCCTGTTGATCCTTTTATTGTTTTTAATCTAAGGCCATATAAAACAGCAAAAACCATGTGGGAATACCTGAAGAAGGTTTACTGTCAAGACAACAATGCTAGACGATTTTAATTAAAAAATGATATCTCTAATTATTCTTAATGCAATTTTTCCATTCAGGATTATTATTTTGGTTTTCAAAATTTATGGGTAGAATATACTGATATTATTTGTGCCAAAATACTAGCCAAGTCTCTCTTTATTGTTCAACAGGTTCATGAGCAAAGCAAGTTCGATCAATTTTTAATCAAATTACAATCTGAATTTGAGATTACTTGCTCAAATTTAATGAACCAAGATCATTTTCTCTCTTTGTATGTTTGTTTTGGGGAATTACTGCGTGAAAAACATCTCTTTACACAAGGTAATTTTAAACAGGACAATTCAGTTGCAGTTGCTTTTGATGCCCAGGGAAAAGGGTTGGAATATAAGCAATATACAGTGTTATGGTTGCAAAGAATATGGACACATTGCTAACAATTATAGAAAGAAGTTCTGTAATTATTGTAAACAGCAATGCCATATTATCAAAGATTGTCCCACTCGTCCTTAAAACAATAGAATAAATGCTTTTCGAGTTGTGATGTTCGACAACTCATTTACGATAGTTGCATCCAATACTCTTACTTCTGAAATGGTACAACAAATGATTCTTACAGCTTTGGGGCTATAAGGTAACGATTTCAATTCTCAATTTTGGCTTGTTGATTCTGCTGTCATAAATCATATGACCAACTTATCTAGTATGCTTAAAAATATGCATGAGTATCATGGTTCATCACAAATTCAGGTTGCTAATGGTGGTTATATACCCATTACTAAGGTTGGAGATATCGCTCCAACTTTCAAGAATGTTTTTGTATTACCAAAGTTGTCTACTAGTCTTATTTCAGTTGATCAATTGGTGGATGATAATTGTGATGTGCATTTTTCTCGTAATGGCTGTCTTCTGCAGGATCAGATGTCGGGAAAGGTAATCATGAAGGGGCCTAAAGTTGGAAGATTATTTTCGCTGCATTTTTCCATTGCTTGTTGTCTATCTTTTACTTGTACAACTATTCAAAATAAAAGTGAAGTATGGCATAAACATTTAGGCCATCAAAATTCTATTGTTTTGTCTAGATAGTTGAGTTCTGGTTTGTTGGGAAATAAAGCTAAATTTTCTTCTCATGATTTTTTTATTTACTGTTCTACATGTAAATTAGGCAAGAGTAAAACTCCTCCTTTCCCTTCATATGACAGTTGTGCTACAAAATGCTTTGATATTATTCATAGTAGTGTTTGGGGTTCTACACTTATTATTTCTCATGCTCATTACAAATATTTTTATGATATTTATTGGTGATTACAGTTGGTTTACTTGGGTGTATTTTCTTCTTTCCAAATCTGCGATCTTTTATGTTTTCAAGTCATTTTTTACCTATATTGCAACTTAATTTTCTACTAGTATTAAGGTATTGAGATCTGATTCGGGTAGGGAATATATGTCACATGAATTTTATGATTTTTTACAGCAGTAAAATATTGTATCACATCGTTCCTGTCTATATACACCACAACAAAATACGGTTGTTGAACGTAAAAACTATCATCTTTTGGATATCACTAGAACCTTATTACTTGAGTCTTCTGTACCATCTAAATTCTGGATTAAAACCTTCTTTATTGCAATTTATATGATCAATCAATTGTCATCAAAGGTGTTAAATTTTGACTTCCCACACTATCATCTACATCATAAGTCTCTTAGCTATCATAACTTGCATACTTTTGGTTGTGTTTGCTTTGTTCATTTGCCTTCTCATGAATGATATAAACTTTCTGCTCAGTCTGTTAAATGCATCTTTTTAGATTATAATGTTTCTCACAACGATTTGGTTTGTTATGATCTAAGCTGTAGCAAATTTTATATTTATAGAAATGTTGTCTTCTTTGAAAATTAATATTTTTTCCCTACTCATGTTGCATTTTCCTCTGTTGTTCCTATTCTTTCTCATTTTAAGGATGTGTCATCTTTTGAGCGGT
>NW_011500259.1:2438-31786 GCF_000495115.2 Populus euphratica
ATCTTTGGGGCGGTTCAAGCCTGTAATTGTGTATGAAAGACATTGACTAATTTTGCCACTTCTCGAGATTAACCCACCACCTGATACCACTCTCGAGATTGCTTTTGAGCCTTTTACTTATCGGTCTACTCATCACCGATGTACGATAGTATCTCATCCTCCTGATTAGTATGGTTTTTCTGCTACTCTATCTGCTATTATTGTCCCATCATGTTACTCATAAGTTGTCTAGCATGAGTGTTGGCAGCAAGCCATGCAATAGGAACTTCAAGCTCTTTAGGATAATCATACATGGGAACTTGTTTCTTGTCCTCTAACTGTTAAACCTATTGGGTGTAAATGGGTGTGCTCGATTAATCTTTGCTTTGATGGAACTTTAGATCGATATAAAGCAAAGTTGGTTGCTCTAAGAAATAGACAAAAGTATGATGTGGACTATAAGGAGACTTTTTCTCCTGTAGCTAAAATGACTACAATGCACACTATTATTGCCATTGCTACTTCCTAGGCTTGGCAACTTCATCAAATAGACATTAAAAATGCTTTTCTCTATTGTGATCTTAAAAATGATATTTATTAGCACCTCCACTTGGTTTATTCTCATCATCTACATCAGTTGTGTGTAAGTTGAAGCGGTCCTTATATGGTTTGAAACAAGCTCTCCAAGCATGGTTTGACAAGTTTTGCACTGCCTTGCTTCGTTTCTCTTTTGTGCAAAGCAAACATGATTCCTTTTTATTTCTTTGCATAACATCTACTGGTTTTGTTCTCCTTCTTGTTTATGTCAATGACATTGTCATTACAGGCACTGATTCTTTATTGATTAGCAACCTTTAGCACCATCTTCAGGATTGCTTTCACATGAAAGACCTTAGTTCTCTTTCTTACTTCTTGGGATTGGAAGTTCATTCTTCTTCTTCTGGTGTATTTGTGCATCAGCATAAATATGCTCATGACTTGATTACTTTGGCTGGTCTTCAAGATTCTTCTTTGATGGATACTCCTTTAGAGATGAATGTTAAGTTTTAACGTGGTGATAGGGATCTTCTGCCTAATCCAACTCTATATCGGCAATTAGTTGGTAGCTTGAATTATCTTACTATTACTCGACCTGATATCTCTTTTGCAGTTCAGCAAGGCAGTCAATTTATACAATCTCCCCGTCATTTATATTTGGTAACTGTTCTTTGCATCATTTGATAACTACTTAGCTCTTCTAGTAGTGGCCTATTCTACCCTACTGGTTCTTCTATCTGCCTTATTACTTTTAGTGATGCCGATTGGACAGATTGTCCTGATACATGTCGCTCTGTCACAGGTTGGTGTATGTTTCTTGGTGATTCCTTGATATCTTGGAAGAGTACGAAACAAGCTTGTGTTTCCAAATCTTCGACTGAATATGAATATAGAGTCGTGTCAACTACTTGCTCTGAGGTTGTTTAGCTTCATGGACTGCTTGCAGAAATTGGATTTCCCCATAGTACTCTTACTCTTTTTTATGTTGACAATACGAGTGCTATTCAGATTGCTATCAATCCTGTTTTCTATAAGCATACCAAGCATATCAAAGTGGATTATCATTCTATTTAAGAAGCCGTGGATATTCATGTAAATCAAAATTATTTCTATTTAATTAAAAGAAAAACTCTGGGTCATTCAGCTAAATTGACATTTTACATATTATTGTCCCAACAAATTCTCCCCTTTTTCTTTTTATCTTTTGTATTTTTTGCTTTTAACTATGGTATAGTTTGGTAATTAATGGTCACAATAATGCCTTTGGTGTGCTCAAATTCCAGAGAGAAAAAAGAAGGGGAGAATTTGCAAGGCAACAGCAAAGGCGCCTGGCCCCTCTCGATAATATGATTCTGGAATCATGTGATAGTTAAAACCCAGCTGTAAATGGTTGAAGTTTGGAAATTTGGATTTCTTAGTAAAAGACCATATGGCATGATGCATTACCAACTTGACCTCAAAATTATTAAAATCCCCCAGACTGTACTATATGGCAATTCTACCCATGGGCATGTGCAGTTATCGGCCTTGTGGTCAGGGTTTCAGAAGTCAGAATCAATGTTCTCTGTAAAGTCTACTCGAGCATATTAATTTTTTAAAGCTTAACAATGCAGCATTTACTGTAAATAAAACAGTTCCAAGGATTTTGCCTATTTGGGAACCACAGTGATAATCTCTTAAAGCAAAAGTTGCAAATAGCGAGGGAAACCTATATAATGATGGCGACAACCCAATTGCCGTTGATGGTTTTGCGTTGTTTCTCAAGGAGAAGAAGCCTTATAGCAATCTCTTAGACATCTTTTATAAGAAAGCACGGGCAAATAACAAAAATACGAACGAGGAGAGATGCTGGTCTCTCCTGCAGAACTTCCTCACCTGCTTCAACTCATTATGTCAAACTTGGAAAAAGAAGAGACCTAAAAGGAGGAAAGAAACAAGCACATTGAAAGCATAGAAGCATAAAGGATGAATATTTTGATGTACCAATGTGGAGCAGGGGACATGAGTCATGGCAGTGAAAGAACAGTAAGGTTATCAGAAACAGTTTAAGATTGTATTCAAAACCTCACGAGGAGATTTAAGGGTGGTAATTGGGCATATACTCATCGTGTTTTCAATCGGCTTTGAGTTCAGTTAGTGGCTCCGAAAAAGAAAATTCTCATAAATATATCACTTCGAGTATAAATATATTACAGGAACAAGACTCCTGACAAGATGTTTAATCTTTTCCATGTGAAAGCTAAACAGATGATATTTTAATTAGGAAATAAAAAACATTTATGAGGTCCTCATAATGAGGAGAAATTGTCAAAACATTAGTACGCCCTTGTCTTCTTCTTTGGTGCTGAATCTGAAATTGGACGGTGCAGATTGTAGAACCAGTGGGCGGAAAAGTTCAGCTACTCCCTGCCTGTTCCTCTCGTAAAGGAGTTGCTTTCAAGAAAGGTAAGCTAAATCAATCTCTCAGCATTTCACAGCCTCAAGAGCCAGTGTAACGTATGAAGGCGGGTAATGGTCACAAGAATTACAGTTACCCTCTCTTGATTAGCTAAATGGCTAACGATTTGATTGCTGTGGTCTAATCAGGATGAAGAAATTGGGCATCTCAGGTAGGACCGCACTGGATTCAAGGTCTCATCGGCTCTGCTAGAATGGAAGTTCATGGTGGTGGGGTAAAAAAGTACAGAAAAGGGTTTCACATGAGCAGACCTTAGTAGGGCAGTTGGCCATCCTGTGCCAACTAATTTGACAGGATTTAATAAGAAGTAGACAAAAACATCTATGATTAAAAGATGTATTATTAGGAGGCACATAATGCACAGCCAAAATGCATAATTTTCAACAGAATATAGTAATTTGGTTAAGAATTAAGCGGCTCAGTGCATAATGTACAGCCAAAATGCATGATTTCGACACAGCATTGAGTTAAACTTGTAATTTCAATACAACATGTTTTGAATTGAAGGAAAATAAAAGAAGAAAGCAGAGTTTCAGTGTATCTTGCATTTAATCACAACTCTGTTTATGAACATTGTTTGTCTAGCTAGCTATCCATGCTTTATTCTCAACTTTAAATAGTTCATTAAATCATCCAACAAGAAACTGGACTCAGTAATTAGTTCACTCCTCGGATTTTCAATTAGATTTTCTCTTCATTTAAACCCTTTATTGAATTATTAGGGTCTCCAAAGTTTAGTGTCTATTCATCTTGGTCTTTGATCATTTAACTCTTTTGATTTTATTCAAATTGACTTCAAATGTCAATTCTTCTATTCAATTAAGCTCCCAAAAAGATGAATTGAACCTCCAAACTCTGTCAAAATCTTTATTTTTATTTTTGATCCTTTAATTCTTTTAAGTTCGGCCAAATCAACTCTAAATATCATTTTTTTTCTTCAATTATGTCCCCAATTGAATTAATTGAACCTTCAATTTTTACCATTCCCTTTATCGCATGTACACGACATTGTGACAATCATCCTTCTAAATTAAAATTTTGGTGGTGTGGAAAAAGCAATGAATTCTTGTCTTTTTATGGTTTAAAAGGTTTGAAATCACTAACTAATATTTTAGTCACTAAAAACCCTAACTAATATTTAGAGTCTAGATAAAAGAACTAGTCGTTTATAAAAAAGACAATATTATATCTGGTATACCTATTAGGTAAATTGCACTGCTCACTTGTCTGATTATTATTAAGGTTATGTTATGTTTTTCTAATCATTGATTTGTTTATTGGTTAAAATAGGTTCACCTCTAATTAGTCTCTAAACTTTCTTTTCTTCATAATTAAGCCCTTAAATTGACCAATTGAGTTTGTTGGAATTAAAAAACTAGTCTCCAAAACTTATATTTCTTGCAATTTAACTCAAATTAGGCTTTCAAACTTATTTTTTTTTCAATTAAGTCTTCAATTAAACCAATTAAAAGTTTATTTAAGTCCTTGAATTTAAGCAATTCTTTCAGAGTTGGCCAAATTGACTTTCAAACTTAATTTTTCTTCAATTAAGTTTTTAATTAAGTAAATTAAACCCATTAAAAACTTAATTAAGTCCCTTGATTAAATCAAATCAACTGTCAAACTTAATTTTGCTTTTGATTAAATCAACTAGGCCCTCCATAGTTGTAATTGAGTTCCCAACCTTTGTTATTTTGTTTAATTTGATCATTTGACATCTAATTTATGAAAATGAGTCTCTATTAATAACTTTTTTTGTCATTTTAAAATTTCTTGTCTACTTGTGACCTTTTTATATATATATATATATATATATATATATATATATTATAACAAAAATAAAATAATTAAATTTTTTGTTTTAGTGATAATATTAAAGAATTTTTTGATACCGAAAAATAATTTTTACATTTTAAAAAAATCTAGATTCCAACAGCTTGGCGTGGACATACAATCTTCTTTAAACTATAACTGTCCACAATCTTGTTTAAACTAAAAAGTTATAGCATAAAATAACCTTTAAGTTTGGATACATGTTATAGAATTTCACCAAAAGCTTCCTCTAACTGATGTTCATAACTTATTTATACTAAGAAAATTCTGTCATTAAGATAATTTAGATTTTAAGTAAAGCTGACTACTTAGTCATTAAATAAAAACAAATATAATAAAACAATCTACGTATTGTATTATTTTTTTAGGTAGCATTTGGGAAAGGGACTCAATTATTGTCCGGTAAAAGAATAAATTTTTTTTAAAAATTATTTTTTTATGTTTTTGAATTGCTTTGATATATTGATATCAAAAATAAATTTTAAAAAATAAAAAATTATTTTATAGCATTTCCAAGTGAAAAATACTTTAAAAAATAATCACTCAATTCCCGGATCCATGACCAATATATAGACATTGTTCTCCTTTAAGGTTTTATACTTATACAAGTCTAAACTTACATACAAAATTATCTATTAAATAACTTAATCAGAGTTCAACGCAGTAGTAATAACAAAACTAACTTCATATTATGATTTGATTGTCTTAATACAAGAGTTAATATAATTTTATAGAGCACTAACTATATATAAAGAAAATGTACAAATTACAACCAAAAAGTAGGCGGTGAAAGTCCAATAAAATGATTCTTTAACAAGCTAAAAGCCTGAA
The DNA here is from genome assembly GCF_000495115.2 of Populus euphratica. Lineage (NCBI taxonomy): Eukaryota > Viridiplantae > Streptophyta > Magnoliopsida > Malpighiales > Salicaceae > Populus > Populus euphratica. The sequence goes on from NW_011500259.1 coordinate 8,077, forward strand.
AAGATAAATAATGAGAAGGTGAGTTCAACAACTCAGTTAGTAGATAATTTTCAATATACACACATGAGATAATACAACAATGAGGAATACACACACACACACACACAATTATGACTCTAGGTTCTCATAGGAAGCTTTTTCAAATATGTCATAACAAAAATATCATAAAGTAAAGCTCGTCAGAAAATCAAAATGCAATGAGTATAAGGCTCCATACTGTGGGATAATTAGTCCATACAGGTTGGTGACTCCCCCGATCAACTAGGGTTCAGATACGATGTGCACAAAAACTAACCTTATCCTATTAGAATGAGTATTCTGACTAGCATACCATAAGTTCATAATCATAATCAAATAGACATATTCATATCTCAAGACTCAACTTATAACATCAATCAAATGAGGAACTATCAATTTAGAAGTCAATTCAAAATATATATTGGTTCATATCAAGAATTCAGATTCAATAATTGATCATGCTTATCGTAACAATGATAATAATCAATATATATTATCAAGAAGCATGATCCAACTTATATTAACAAATCAAATATTTATAATATTTTTCATGCATATGAAAAATTATCCACTCACTTGACTCAAAAGCAAACTGCAGTCAAAAGCAAATATTAAAGGAAATCCTATTAATGTCTTGCCGATAGAATATCAAGATTATCTAAATATAAAAGAGACATATTCAAAAATAACTTGAGAGAACATACAAACTATTTAATATATTTAACTAAGGGTCTATTTCATAATCCTATATGTTTTTAAACTAAACTAGTCATTTTTTCTAAAAACACAAAAATTAAATGGTTTTCCCGAAATCTAATCTATAATAAAAAAAAATAATAAGACTTGATAATAATTCACTAAATAATCCTTAATTATTCATCAAACCAATCTGAAAAGGCTAATATTACAACTAGGGATCAAATTAAAATTTATCATATTTTTAAGGGTTAAATTATAACTTTGTCAAATTGGAGAACCAAAATAAAAATATAATAATTAATTACTATAGTGGAATTATATCCATAATTCATCCTTATTTCTATCAAGAATGTCAAATTATGCTACAAGGATCATTTTGGATTTTTTTCAAATTTTTAAGGTCAAATTGTAAATTTTATCAAATGGGAGGGCCAAATTGAAAGTGTTAAAAATTCATAACTATATTGGAATTATGCCTATAATTCATCTTTTATTCTGTCTATAATTTCATAATATACTCCAATGACTAATTTATAATTTTTTCAAAGTTTGGATACTAAACCATAATTTTCACAAATTGAGAGATTAAGCTTGTAAAACTCGACTTTGACTAGAAAAACTTGACAAATTCGACATAAACATTTTGGTCAACCTCTTTAGCTCACCTTTTACCATCCAAGTGTCTTTACTAGCTAGTTTGCCTAACCATTTTATTAAAAATCTCTTATATTGGTTGCTTATTCAAATACTGACTTTGTTGGTATCCAACACATATTCAATTATATTTGAATTTTCTCATTAGAGGTGAGTAAATAAATCAAAAAATAATTAAATTAAAAAAATTAGAAAAAATAACTGAAAAAATCAAATCATGAAAAAAACCGATTTGAATTTTTAAAAAATCAATTAGTTCAGTTTGGTTTCGATTTTATAAGCCTAAAATAATAAAAAAAACCAAACCAAACCCCAACCAGAAAAAAAAACCGAGCCAAATCAATCCATACTGAAAAAAAGAGCCAAATCCAAAAAATCAAGCTAGTTGGTTTGAATTAGTTTTTCCCAAAATAACCAAAACTAGTTTGTTTGAATCGGTTTTGGTTTTTTTCCAAAAAAAACTAGTTTTGGTTACTTTTTTAATAAAAATCAAACCGAACCAACAAATCACCCCTAATTCTCGTGAATACTGCTACATTTATTCTAAAATTTCAACCACATCCCCGTCAAAACCTTTTAATGGATATAGATTAAAAAAAATTAAAAACTAGGCTTATATGCAAATTTGATGGTAGTTCAATCACATACACATGGAGTTTGTTTTCTTCAACACCTTATATGGTGTGAACTTCCTTGACTTTAGCTTATGATAGGTGCCTTTAGCAAAATTTCTCTTTCTTTAAGTGCATAAAATGTCTCCATCTTCAAGTTTTTTAACTTGACAATATAGATTAGTTATATTAACACACCTTTTATTACTTACCTTTATTTCCTTATAAACCCTTTATACGTAATCTATAAAAAAAATTTCATTATCATATACCCAAGCTCCAAATGGTAAAAAAGCTTAATCAAGCACATAATGAAATTCAAGTCTATATACAGCTTTAAAAGGTGTTTTCTTATTTTTTTTAAGTTTATAAAGTTATTGTAAGCAAATTCAGCTTTTGACATAACTTTCAATAAGAAATCTGAACATAGTCCCTAACTTTTGGCTAACCATTTTTTTTATTTTTATTTTTTTTAGGGATGGCATGTGCTAAAATATTTCAATCCAGATCCTATTTTTCTCCGCAAGGTCCTTTAAAAATGTCTCATAAATTTAGCATCCCGATAAAAAATAATAAAAGATGGGACACCATATAGCCTCATTATATTCTTGAAGAACATTTCATTTATATGAGTCACATCCAGATTTTTAAAACAGGAATAAAATGTGTCACTTTCAAAAATCAACATATATAAAAAAATTAAAATCATAGACTTTTATTATCTTTAAGAGTCCTAAGATAAATTTTATACGTAAATGAATCAATGGTGCCTTCAGGGGAATGTATAACCTTATATTTTGTGAGCTATCTTTATTAAATTGACAAGATGCACATCTTTTTAACCACCCTATCAACATCTTTTAATATTTTCAACCAAAAATACCAATCAACCATTATTGCTATCATCTTGTCTTGACCAAAATGTCCTTTAAAGCCATTTCAATGAAACTCTTTAATGATTTATCCATACAAAGACCTCTTATGAAATATATAAATGATTACCCTTAAATAAACATTCATTATGTAATCAACAAGGCTAAGATATAAATTAAATATATACTAATAAATACTCATTATTCATGTCATGCCAACCCCTCTAACTTCACAACTATATGTCTGAAATATGGATACAAATATTCTAGCACATAAATTATATTAGTTTTTTAGATACAAACTGATTTTTTATATCTTTAGAGCACATAGATTGAGTACTTATTACCATTAGCAAAGCAAATCACATGTTAAGTGTATATACTACCACATTAGACTTTCATCTAGTACTTTAGTGGAAAATTAAATTCATTAAGGTAGGAGATCCATTTCACATGACATTTGCTAAGCCTTTTTTAAAAATTCAAATACTCTAATGCTTGATGGCTCGAATAAATTGCAAACTCTCAATAACCAATAAATATTTTCAATGTTAAATAATACGCATAAAAACATAAAACTTTAAATCATAGATAAAATAACATTATTTAGCATTGGATAACTTCTTATTGAGAAATTCTTCTTGCTTCTTATTTCGGTTCAAAATCGCTCCATTACTACTATGAGATGCACCACACTCCATAACAAATAACTTGTCAAAATTAGAAAGTACTAGAATAAATGTTTTTGTTATGAAAGTATTAATTCTTTTAAAAGCTTTTTGGGCTAAATTTGACCACTCAAGATTGTCCTTCTTCAAGCATTAAGTAATAGGGTTTATAATGAAGTTGACATTTCTTATAAATCTTTATAAATGATGATAACCCTTTTAATCTCTAAACTACTATAAGGGTAGTTAATATAGGCCCCTTTATAATGTCTTGCACTTTCTTCGAAAATGGCTTTACGCCTTTAATTACCACAATAAAGTATAAAAACATATTTTTTTTTATAAGAGAATAAACACTTCTTCAAATTGAGAAAGAACTTATTTTGCTGGAGCACTTTTAGAACTTGATGTAATTGAAAAAAGTGCTCCTGCTCTTAGCTATATATTAGGACAAGATTGAAATAAACCATAATAAATGGCTTTAAGAATGGTATGAATACCTAAGTCACAACCCTTATAAATATGATTGGCACATTTAAAATGCCAAAAGCTTGGCTAACCATTCATAAAGGCTATCTAAGGTCTTAAATATGGTATTCCATTCATTGTCATTTCTTAATCAAATTTGATGATATTAGCTCTTTAAGTCAATCTTTGAAAACATCTTAAAGACAAATATTGATCAAGCATATCATTTAAATAAGAAATAGAGAATATGTATTCGATGGTGATTTTATTGATTGCACAAATGTCTACATATATCCTCTACGACGTATCTTTCATTAAGGTAAACAGAGTTAAATAAGAATAAAAACTCAAACTTTCATATATCAAACCATTACCTAGCAATTTTTTGCCTATTTTTTTTCATCTTTGCATACTTCAAATACGATATTCTATGAACTAGTAGACTTGGTAAAGGAGCACCAGGTATCAAATCACTAATTTCAGGAGACAAAGACTCCCGAGATAAACTCTCTTCAATAGACCTTATTAAAGCTTCTCCTTCTCCTATGAGTTATCAATCCTGCATGGACAAAAACAAAATATAACAAAAAGTCACAAGCAAGGCAGTTAAATAACATATTTGGCAAGATGGTTTGGTAATATCCTTTAGCCATCTTATTGACTTTATATTCAGTTGAAGTTAAGGCTAACACAATGATACGTATAAGAACATGGCCAATCATCAACGTGGCTAAAAGATCATGCTCATGAGATATGCACAAGAATGTAGGTTCATGCCACAGATCAAGCTACAAAAACATATAGTGATTGCATTACCACAGGGTAGGCAACAACGTGGTTCAATAGTTATTGGTGGTTAGAAGTGGAATAGTGGTTTAACTCTTTTCTATTTGTTTGTTAATTCAGTTATGTTGATTCATGTTATGTACTGTGTGGCTATAAATACCAAAGGATATTTTAATAGAGGTGTGCTGAAAATTAACTCCAATCATAAACTTCTTCTCTATTATAATTCTTATTCCTTAAATTAATTCTATCACATAGTTCTTCTCCTCATCCGAGTTCAGACAATGCTTACTGTTTACTTTATGTGGAACCCTCTAATAATGGGTGTCACACCCGGACATCGCGGCGACCGATTAAAAATATATCACACAATTGAAAAAAAAAAAAGATATCTAGTATCTTGTTCTTTTAGGGAAAAATATCATGTTTAAGGAGTTGTCACCTAGTATTATGGTTACTAAGAACCCTAAATGGTCAATAGAGATTCTATAGTATGGGACTGGTTACGTGAAATGGAAGATATTATCACCCCTTAAACGTCCTACCTGAGGTAAGCTGCATTGCTGGTTTTATCTTAAATTGCTAAAGGTTTGCTTGCATTCCGTTCTTATGGTCATCCTATAATATTCTCGACTCTGGTATCAGTGAATATTCACCTATGGATATTTCTAACTTTGATGTTGATAAATATTGCGCAACCTACAAAGTACAGTATTCCTGACTCTTGTGCTAATGAATAAATCCATAAAATTTATATTACAAGTAAAAAAACTATATATATATAAGCATTGTTGCATGCATGCGTGAGTAATTCACGCATGTATGTAATAGTAACAAACTAATTAATCTAGCAAAAAAAAAAAAAGGAGTTCTCACCTAGCATGGCTATGGATGTGGCTGAAAACGAAGGTGAGGGATGCATGGTGATGATTGGGGATGTTTGTTCAGCTGAGAGGGGAGACCAAGGCTAGTGTGGTGGCGGTTTTGGTCTCAAGCCAGAGAGGAAAAGAAAAATAATGGAGGATATGCTTTGTCTGTTCTTGGTAATTGAGGAAGAAGAGGAGGAAAGAAAATCAATGAAAGGGGGGTGGCGACAGAGAGCAGAGAGTGGAATGTTAGTCCTCCCTTTTCACATATTATTCTTCTTTTTTTAGGTTCTCTCTGGTAATGGCATCCTTCTTTTTGTGCATACATTAAGATTTGTATTTATAGTATCAAAGTCCTTCGCATGTGAGAAACTAAGTTTTAATCAAACTCTTTTTTTTTTTTTTAAAGTTTGAATTTGAATAAGAATCAAATTTGAAAACTGATAACTATCATTATCTTGAAGACAAATATATAATGACAAAAACACATTGTAGTTCCTAGTTTTCACGCAAGTTGACAAATCACACTTTTTATTGAGATAAAATCTATGATATTTTAATTTTATATTTTAAACCCTATAAAATTAAATTAAAAACTAATTGGCCAAAATTAAATTACAATAATAGAAACAACCCCAAATTAGTTACAATTCTTTTCTAGGATTAACTATTCCATTGAATCTTATAACAAGCCATCTCCCCCTCAACTCCTCGACGTACATCGGCTTCCCAGCCAACATGTATTTCATAACGCTATTGTTTCTGTTGTCAAAGGTGAAAAGCCACTGCATGTGACCCTTTCTTTCTCTATCTTTGCTATCCACCACATATATAAGGCTTGGGTGTTCTGGAAGTAATGTCTCCAGAACGGTGCAATCTACACAATGAAGGATTAGAAGAAGAAAAAAGGGAAGACGATTTGTTCAATATAACGCATAATAAAGTAAATAAATAATACCTCCGATTAATACATTCTTCCAACTGGAAAAACATTGGATCATATGTACATGTGCAGTTTCACATATAATTGGCAAATTCTTTTGTGCATAAATAGATCTTGTTGGTACCTTATCCTATCCTCCAACATCCCAGACAGTGAAGCTAACATTTTTGTCTTCAAAAGTTTCCACATTAAACGTGGTCCATCAAAACCAACCAATAAAACAGTAACTGCATTTCCTGTTAAATATCTAGAAAATTGATTTTATTTTACAGTATTGTTGCTGCTGTACATGTATTGCCTGCTGGTATGCTACATCATGGTAATATTTAAGTATTCTGCCATTGTAAATTTGATGTTTTGCTCATGCCGCATGGGCTGTAGGTAGATTTCGCTGTTATTGCTCTTGCTTTTCTGTGACATGATTAGTCTTTCCATGGAAAACAGAAGAAAGAAGGTAAATTTCACTGTGAAGTATTAGCAAGCAGACTAGATAGAAAGAAATGGAGATAACGAGCCAAAGTGAAAATAATGACTGCTTGATTAATGATTTCATATAGTTTTCACCAAGAAACACCCGCTTACAGAACAAAATTTATTAGGGGATTGATCGATACACAAATAGTGCCGAAGTCGAAGTTGTAGAATAATAATAAACAGAACCTTGAAGAGGTTCGGTTCTCATGCCATCATTTCTGCTCTTTGCTGTCATTTTCCAGAGATAACATCCTTGGCAAACTCCAGGGTGGATGCTACAGAAACTGCAGCACCGTCCAAGATGCCACCACCTGTGGTTGAATTGTCAGGGCTATTATTGCTTCCAGAGCTATATATGTAAAATCCACTACATATACAACATCAAGCAGGACTGTTGGTAAAAGGGCTGCGAATATTGTAGATATAGGTGCTGCTGTAGCTGCTACTACTACTACATATGTTTGAAGAAAACATTATGGTAAAAAATTCAGAAGGTCATAAGAGGTGACCCGCTGCAATGGACATCTGTTGCATCAGAAACCCTTTGCCTGGGCGACAATGTTGAGATACCTAAAGCATCAACGTCAAGATTCACAATGTCCTTTCTCTTCTGAGGATCTGAATTCTCCTTTTCGTCTGTTGATATCTCAGCAATGGGACCCAAGTACTGTGCTTCCTTCTGGTGAAGCGACACCATGGCTTGAGCTTCTGCTAATACGGATGCATCATCATCAGTAGAATAAAGGATTCTCTTCATTGCTGCAACAACCTGTGGAAAAAACAAGGGATCACAGATTACACCTTTGAGAGAATAGTTAAATTACTCAGTCAAACAACGCAAATCTGATAGTCATAGAAGTAGTACTGGCAGGTTTTCAATCCCAGGGCTCTGGCACAAAATCTCGATATCTCTCAGCTTTGCAAAATAGAAGTCCCTCTCCTTCTCAAGGCTATCCACTGACAACTTCAACTCGGTGACCTGCATATCAATTTGTATCATTAGATTCTACATGTTATGAAAGTCCCGTTCCTTAAAATAATATAATACCTCTGCATCATATGCAGGCACTGGACAAGGAGGTTTAGAAGCCTTCACAGATTGATTTGAAGGGTGTGCCGAGGACACATCATTCCTTCGAGCGTTGTGAGAAGACTGAACTTTGGGAGCAGTTGTAGAGCCCTTGCTTGAAGCTTGAGACTGTAGACATTTCTTGCTTGTTTCTTTTCCTCCCTTGCAAGCCTCTCTCCTTTCCATTGGATTGTAACTAACCACAAAAGCAGTAAGTAAATCATCAATGCATCATGATTATACTAGGACTCTATTCACAAAGATCATTGTTCGTATACCATCAGAAATCAATTCAAAGTAATAGGAAATTTGCAATTATCAAACCGAAAAAGGACACTAAAAACTCAAAAATATACATATATTTTTTTAGAATGTCAAAGGCAATTTCATTAACAGGATATCATATGTTAGTCTATATCTGATACGTGTACAGCTTATAAGCTATAGAGGTCTTCGTATAAATCACGACCACTGTATTAGGTAGCTTCGTATATCTGATACGTGTACAGCTTATAAGCTATAGAGGTCTTCGTATAAATCACGACCACTGTATTAGGTAGCTTCGTATATCTGATACGTGTACAGCTTATAAGCTATAGAGGTCTTCGTATAAATCACGACCACTGTATTAGGTAGCTTCGTATATCTGATACGTGTACAGCTTATAAGCTATAGAGGTCTTCGTATAAATCACGACCACTGTATTAGGTAGCTTCGTATCAGTAGTAAGCACCAATCCCTTCCGTGTACATTCGATACTAATACAAACCCGTGACTCTCAACACTGTGAGAACAAACACTTCAAACCTTGTACAGGTGTCCTATTATTTATGAAAAAAGAAATCATACAGCATTTATGCAACTTTATATCTACGAAAAGAAAGGAAGTAAAACCTTCCAAGTATTGCCTAAAACTGGTTGCAAACTTTTTCTCTATGACTGAAGATTTGCACATTACAAAGGTTAGAAGAAGAGATCGACAAAATTTTAGCATGTAAAAACAGTACATATAATTTTAGACAAACAGGTTGAAACTGGAGAAAATATGTATAACTTTTTCACTCTGTTGGCATCAAAATAGATTAAAAAAATTGCAATACATCAATTCCCTTTTTTTAGTATCGTTTCCAAAAAGGGCCCATATTTTATTTAAATTAAATCAATTTTAAGCCATTCTAATTCCCATTACTCAAAAAGCAAAGAGACTCCACAATTTCAAGAGATTTTACTCCAAATTGTCAGGGGGGAAAAAAAGTATTTCCCGAGTAATATTTTGGAATTTACTGATTCGATAAACCCTAACACCACATCCAAAAAATAATTCGGAAAATACAATAGCAGATCATATAACGCAGAAATTGAGCATGAATTCCAAAAAACTCATCATCACACCCAGCAATTCAAGTTCCAAGTATTTTGCAAACAATTGACCACAATCACACAACAACAATTCCCCCAATTTATATACTTCAATCAAAGCAAACCCTATCAAAACAATAAACTGTGAAATTACTTGACAAGTCCTCCGTTGACAGAATCACAATAACGCTTCATCCACTGTATAAACTCCAGGTTATCGAGCGGCCTGCCTTTCACCAGCTTACTCACCTCTATATGCTAAAGAAAAAATTCCAAGAAAAATTATCAAAATCAAACTAACGAAACATTCAAGAGATCTGAAAAGCAAAATTGCATACACAAACCTTAGTGATCTTAAGCTTGTTAAACACATCTTGCAGAACCTTATAATTTTGAATCATTTCGTACTCATTTTTGGCGTCGAAATTGACCTTGTGCATTGGCACCATACCTGGATGAACCGAATCCATTAACTGACAATGCACCGCACCAGAACATGCCTGCATGATTAGAGAAAATCAAAACAAAAAAAATCACCGATTAGGACAAATTAGGGCAAAATTAGAGAGAAAGAAGAGAATCAGCAACGAAATTACTTCTTCGACTTTGGAGAGATTGAGCTGAAGAGTGGAGTTAATCCAAGAGAGAATCTCAGATCTGCCAACGAAATAAGCCGAATCCATCATGCCGATATTAGTTGCCATCTCTGTCTCTCTCGATCGATCGATCGATGTTTTGAGCCACTGTGCGTATTTTGTGTGTGGATAGAGTGAGAACAAGCGAGAGAGTTTAAAAAGAGAGGAGAGCGGGCTCCTTTTGGAATTCAAAATGGCTGAAGTCTCTGACATGGAACTACCTAACCGTTGCGGTCTGAACAGGGGTTTGTGGGTGGGTCCTTTTTGGATCCAGGTGTTTTATGGGCTTAGGTTTTGAAAGGAGACCAAATCATTGGGCTTCGAACAATGCACTTTAGGCCCTTTGGTAACCATAACTATATATATATATATATATATACATATATATATTATTTTTTTCATTTAAACCAATTATAAGTTTTAATTTTATGAGGTATATTGAATATTTTTTATTAAGAAATTAAAACTAATAAAATTAAATTGTATCCATGCTATGTCAGTCCTTATTAAAGCTTCTTAAATTATTTAGAAATTTATGATAATACAATAGTTCAATTATATATGTTTCTTGTATTCTTATTATTATTTTAAATAAATATTTTACCAATAAAATCATATAATATAAAATTTTAATATTTTTTTATATTGAATATGTATAGAGAATTTAGAATATATTATATGCACATATTCATGATATATGTTTTTTTTCTATCATAATAATTTTTTCATTTATTTTAACCAATAACAATTGATGAGTAAGCATATATTTTAATTAAATAAGTATAATATAAAAACTGTTTTGAATCTATAAGGAAATAATTTATATTTTTAATATTTTACTATACATCCTTAAATTTGGATTATTAAAAAAACATCCATGAGTATTTGATTTGTTATTGTTTCCATTTAAATACAAGAAGAATTATATGAATAAAAATAACTATATCAATTTAATATTTTTAATGAGATCACCAAATGAAGAATGTTAATCTTTAATTAATTTTATTTTTAATTTTATCATTAAATATTGACTTAATTAAAGATAAGCTTCATAATTTGTTTTAGTTTATTTTTTATGAGATTATCTTAATCTTATAACTTTAATTATATAATTGACTAGTTAACTTAAGTGGTTTTACGTATTATTATTTTAATTGATTATTTTAATTTTATTATTCAATATTAGATTAATTAAGAATTGAGTTATATAAATTAATTTTAATTGAATTATATTGGTTAACATAGGTTGACTTGGTTTATTTTTTTAATTGATTTTTTTTAATTATATTATTTAACGTTAAGTTGATTAAGAATATAGTTTAATAAAAAAATAATTATTTACTTTCTATTGAGTTATTATTGTTTCATAAACCGTAGTGGAGTTGATAAATTAATTCAAATTAATTCGAGTAAATTTAATATATTATTATTTTAATATATATATATTATTTTAATTAAATTATATTTTTATCAATTATTTATATTTTCTTTAAACTTGTTAATTTGAGCAACTAAGATGAGACTTTAACTAGTATATTTCTAATTCAAATTCAAGCTTTAAAATCAACCAGGGTAGTATAAATCTTCAAAAATGTTATAAATTCAATGTAATTTTAACCATTAAGCATTTGAATTCAATAAACATTAAATTTGAAACAATGTGTTAGAAAGCAATTAAAACTGTTAATATATAGTTTAATAAAGCGTGGCAAGATACTAGTACGTTATATATCCTGCAACAAGGAATTTTTTAATATGAAAAATATTAATAGGACATTTTGATTTTTTTTCCCAAGCATTATTAAATTTTAATAAATGGTATAAAGTTTTAGGGGAATTAGTTCAACATGTTTTTATATTTTAGGTTTAGTCATCAATGTGACTATAAATTTAAATACTTCCCTGTAGAGATTTCTATGCAAATTGAGAAAATATTCTCATTTGAGAAATTCAAACCCTTACCTAATTTATTAAAAAAATAAATAAAAAAAGAATTATAATATGATATTAAAATTCAATTTTTTCATGGTTATTTTTTTTAATGAATTGGGTTACATTTGAATTTCTTGTATGAGAAATTTTTTGTTTGTTTGTTAATTAGTTTGTATGAGAATTTTGTTAGTCTAAGAAATTAAACCTAAAATTTTATTTCAATATTTATTATTATATATTTTTTATTGTTTTGATTTAAAACAATTAAAAAGTTTATTTTTTAAGTTTTAATTTTATGAGGTATATTGAATTTTTTTATTAATAAGTAAAACTAAAAAAATTAAATTGTTTCCATGCTAGAGCATACTTGTTAAAATCTCTTGAATTGTTTAAAAGTTTATGATAAAACCGATGTTAAATTATGTGTCATCTATTTTATTTTTTTTATTCTTTACTAATAAAATAATAAAAATTATATAATACAACTTGAAAATGTTTGTTTGAATTAAATATGGATCAAGAATGTAAAATATATTATATACACGTATCCATAATTTATTCTTTAATTTTCTCTATCCAAATAATTTTTTTCTTAATTCATTTTAACAAATAACAACTGATGAATAAGCACATGTCAAACCACCGTGAATAATAACACACATCGTCTTCTTAGATGAAACACGTCAAGGCGGCATTTGATAGCTAACCTCTCGTGCGTCGCCCAAATAGCATGGAAGCTATCCCCATGCTAGCACATGCAAGTTTTTTAATATAATTATATTTAATATCTTTAAAAATATCAAAATAATTATATTATTTTATAAAAAATAAAAATACAAAAATACTCTTGAATATGCATTAGATTATTTTACTCAAGGATTGAATTTGACCATGTATTTAAAACTAAAATTACCAACATAACCTATACATTTATCAAAAAATATTTATTTCATAGGAAAAAGATAACAATGTCCCCAATACCAAGTTAAAGGATTTAATGGCTAAAAGCCAAAATAATAATTACAATATTATAATAAACAATAAACTTATGTGTTGGATACCGTAATTTTACTAGCAGACTTATTTTTTTTTATTTTTTTAACTATAAACTTATGTGTTGGATACCGTAATTTCACTAGCAGACTTATTTTTTTAATTTTTTAATGGAGACAAGATTACCTAGAAAAGTTACATGGAGGTGGAAAATGAGATGAACCGATCCATTCCCGAGACCCAGAGACCCAGAGATTAAGAAATGGAGTAGACTGAGTCAAAAAAATGTGAAAACTAGCTTCACGAATATAGATCTAGGAATTAATAATATATCATCTCACCCAAATACAACTCAAAACCTTGAGACAAACAAACGTCCTATAAAAGTCAACGATAGATACATCTCTTTACAATGTGATCCATTCTTTATTATTAATCATCAGTGACCATAAGGATATGATGCAGCTGAAGAGGGGAATTTTTCAATCACTTGTAAGGCTTCTTTCATCGTTGGCCTCTTCTGCGGCAGAGGAGAAGCACAGCTATACCCTAGCTTGAAGCAAGCCAACAAGGCATCCTCTTTACCCTCCACGTCTGCTCGAATCGCAACATCAGCCATCCTCAAAGCCCGGTTCTTGTCTTCAACTACAAGCCCATTACTTCCCTGGCCCAACTCATCAACAACCACAGCCTTCCCTGTCAGCAGCTCAAGCAAGATCACCCCGAAGGAGTACACGTCCCACTTCGGACTGGGCTTGAGGCTCCGGAGCGACTCCGGAGCATGATAAGGGGATAAACCTCCGATCCAGCTTGGACTCGGGCTTGGGCTGGGACCTGTTCCGAAATCTTGAAAGCTATCGCGCGATGCAGTCGACCTCTTGCTCCCAAAATTTCGAGCCGATTCTCCAGCTTTAGAGCTTGTGTCGCCGGTCACAAGCCTTTCGAGCCCAAAGTCTCCGATCCGAGGCTCCATGTCAGAACCCAAGAGTATATTACTAGGCTTCAGATTTCCATGCACATGCTTCTTGTCGTGGAGAAATGACAGCCCACGGGCCACTCCTTTAGCAATCCTTAGCCGGGATTCCCATGGTAGATGACATGGTGACGAGCCTGCTTTCCCTGGAGCATAAAAAGTGGCTAAGAATTAGAACATTGGAGCATCTTACACATGGCAAGGTGGCAAAGGAGAAAGTGTGTGGAAAAAGTAACAAGTGGTCATTTTCAACGGGGGGAAGTTATTCACTGGGATTGCAGGTAACGTATATCGTCGCACATCACCACGTATCGACGAATACTGTGGGGCTAACGATAGCAAATATGAGCACCCTCAGCCAGTTTCATAGTTGACTTCCACAGATGGCATTAAAAACAAAGGTTACGGTACACCTGCTCCACCGTCAAACCTTTCTGTCCATTGCTCGCCTTTCCAGACTTCATGTCAATCAGAATGGGGCACTCATGCAATGCAATGAATGAGCAAATTGGAGAAGATGATTTTCCAATAAATATTATGGAAAGAATTAAACACACCGCCGTCTACACGCACTAAGTTTTAACCTGTTGATTGAAATAAAGAACGGATTAGATCTAATTTTGATTTGGGATTTGGAGGACTTACTGTAACGAGCATTGGCAAGGCAACCATTGGGGACAAAATCGTAGATAATGAGCTTCTCATCAACACCCCAGTAGAATCCACGAATTCGAACAAGATTAGGATGAACCAACTTGGCTATGGCACGGACTTGGGTCTCGAAATCTCTGAACCTCTCTACATGGTTTTCACCGATTCTTCGAACTGCGAATGAGGTCCCATCTTCAAGAACTGCCTTGTACATTATACTAGAACCAGTAGCACCTAATATATAAGCTGATGCTTTAAGTAGAGTTTCAATCTCAAGCTCTTTTTCACCATCTACAGTCACCAATGTCCCTTCTCTGTTTTGCTCATGATGGCCTGTCTTCCTTTGACTTTGATCAAGAATGTCTTCTTCGTTGCCACTGCTTGTAGACTCAGAATCCCCTTCATTTTCTCCTCTTTTGCGTAAACATGCCCATCTTGCGAACCCTCTTGACTCTGAAGATGAAGGTGACCAACTATCCTTTGCAGTGGTGGCTTCCTTCTTGATATTTGCTTCAACGTTCCGTCTTTTCTTTAAATAGTGGTATACGTAGAAGAAAACCGTACCAAGAATAGCAACTCCAGCAACGTCACCAATTACGATGCCTATAATGGTTCCTGGCCTAAGCCCACCTTCATCTTGTCCAGACCCTGTTGCTGTTTCACCTGGAGGAGTAGTTGCAGGACTGGAGCCTATAATTTTTGGAATTGCAGCAATTGCAGAAGGTGATGCAGGTGCAGATATATTTGGAAGCGTAGTTACTGAAGAAGGAATTGCACACGGAGTTCTTGTTGGCTCGCCGCAAAGATCAGGATTTCCGGCTAAAGCACTGGTTTGTTGATTTAAGAAAAGACTAGATTCCGGGATTTCTCCTGTCAGATTGTTGAATGACAGATCAATGGTAGTGTTAGATGGGATTTCATTAGCAAACTCTTGTGGAATTGGACCAGAAAGCTTGTTGTAAGAGATGTTCAAGTAGCGAAGATTGTTACCACCAAAATCACGAGGTAGAGACCCATTGAGAAGATTTGAAGAGAGATCTAAAACCTGAACGGTTTGAAATCTGCTAGGAAGATCACCAGAGAAATTATTCTTCTTTAAATAAACAACAGTTAGATTATGGAGAGCAGTGAGGTTGGCAGGTAAAGTTCCCGCTAAGACATTGTCAGAGAGGTTAAGAAGTTCAAGATTCTGTAACCGTCCTATGGTCTCTGGTAAGTAACCGGAGATCATATTACTAGACAGATCAAGAACCCGGAGTTGGGTTGCATTGAGAAGTGAAAAAGGCAAGGACCCGTTAAGAGAATTGTTGGATAGATCAAGGTTTTGGAGGTGTTGAATCATGCCAAGATTGGCTGGAATTGAACCAAGAAGCTGACAATTTGAGAGAGATAAGCCGGTGACCCGAGAGAAAGTATTGTCTGTCCCAGGAGATCCACAGGTAACTCCATTCCATGAACATGGAGTCTGGTCACGGTTGTTCCAGCTTTGAAGCACAGAGAGAGGGTCGCTAAGGATAGAGTACTTGAAAGAAAGCAAGAGAACACCATCTGTGCTGAGCCCAAAAGATTGAACTCCAAGAAGTAAGAGTCCAAGTGCAAGAATTCTCCACCGTAAATGGAGCTGAACACTTTCGAAGCTCATGATTTCTCACAATGATCCCACATCTCTCCTATAGAGAGAGAGAGAGAGAGAGAGAGGTAAGTGAGATTTATGAAGCCATGTGATAGAAGTAGTTAAAGAAATAAATAAAGAAACGTAGCAGTGGATACAGAGATGCACAGCCCACCAAACTAAAATTTTCCTAGATACAAAAATGCGTTGTGTGCAGTTCTGCGGATATATTAATTAAGGTTTATTAGAGATGAATGAATAATTGCTACCACCATTTGTCTGGTCCTTCTCTCTACTCAGTTCACATTTAAGAACCACGAAATGGGCGACAAGAATAGCATCTTTGCTACAAGACATCCAGATGGAGTTATAAGGTTGCAGTACTGTTCAGTGTTACATTGACATTACAAATCCATGTTTTGTGTCGAGCCCATTACTATATTATACTGTTTTTCGGTACCATGTTAGTGTGGAGTTGCCAGTGACCCATGTTAGTTTTCCTGAGCTAGATTGCAAATTGGCACAACTTCATGTTATGGCTTCACAAGACAGCTTCCACTTCACCTATTTTGTTCTTACCTATTTGTTTCTTCTGGGTTTTAGGGCCATTACAGCAAGAACACGTATGAACATGTGATGTCAAACACAAGCTTGGCTAATTGCTGGAAAAAAACAGCAATGCCAATCAATTGCATGCATTGTTGTTTGGGTGGTCCAAAATTCATAGTATTAGCTCCTAATAACTCTCTCATTATTGAATCTCTGAAAGCTTCTAGTCTTCATTCATGGCTCCATCGTTTTGAAATTTGACTAGCATCTATATGAATTCCTCCCCTTCCTGGTATCTATTCTGCAATGCTGCTTGAAGATAGCAGAGAGTTAAAGGTGAACCCACAAAGTGGGATTTTCTAACATGGAACCTTAATTATTTTCATGGCCCATCACGAGATAAATCTCACTTAAATTCATCTTACATATTTGTAACGTGGATCAAATTTTTCAGATTTTTATTATTTCCACGGGCCAGCAATAACCAAATCATTCCAAAATAGTACATGTTGTAAGCTGGACTGATGATGGGGCTAATTGCCATCGAAGATTCTTGTTTAATTACTTTCCCATCATTTCAAATTTCAAGTGTAAATTTCCCTTCACGACATTCTTTCACTTTCCTGTTTTTTTTTTAGTATTTTAATGTGTTAATATAAAAATTAAAAAAATTCAATCTTAATTTATTTTTAATTAAAAATACTTTTATATAATTAATATACACGGGTAATTTTTTTTGGAGCTGTACAAATAATAATAAAAAAAAACAATTGATGTTCCATGGACAGGTGAATCTAACGTTGGGTTTTAGCCCTCCTAATCTGCAGTTATTTTGGACGACATAATTATTGCAAATCGATTCATTTAAGCAAACCTACAGACCAGAGACTTGAACACCAACAAAAAACTGCAGTGCCTGTTCTGTGCATTATCTAGAATCCAAAAACCTCCAAGACACTAGTTGGATCAAAATCAAAATGCAACTAAAGCTTTAATTCATCTGATTACAAGTCAGAATCCAAGTAGTCTTCTTTTTTGACGGTGACCAAGTAGGAGGTCCATCTTAGCTCCTCTTTTGGAGCCTTGCATGAAATTCCAATACATCTTGTAGATTGCTGTAGATTTGCCTTTGGCTTTATTCACAACAATTAATTCTTGAGTCACTTCACATTTGGCTTCTTGTGTCTTGTATTCGTCGTAGCTTCCAGTTGTTTCTCTTCGTACTTCTTGTGCAGGAAAGAAGAAGAAGAAATGGAAAGAATCCATTGCCTATAGTGATTTTTCAGAGCTGCACCATTCTGTTCTCTAGCGGGTCTACGATTGGACACACATGGGAGTTCGTCATCCCATCTATCATCATCCTTCTTTTATTTTCCCTCATCATTTTAGGTTTGAAATAGTTATATTTCTTTTGTTTTTCTAACTCTTTTAAAATAGTTTATGGAAGCTTTGCTAATCTCGTTGAAGTGGGCGATTAGCGAAGTTGTTGAACCTCCTATAATGATATCCCACCTTCTTTCTGGTATCTCTATTACAATAATGAAACCTCCTTTTCATCTTGGTTTGATACAATCCCCTCTTTCACCATTGAAAGCAAAGAGGAATCTTTAAAGCATTAGCCTTTTTATTTTTATTTTTTCAATGTCACAAGCTGGTAACAGCAAATAGAAGAAAGGTTTTTGGATTTTAAAATTGTCTTTAATTTTTTATATTTTAATATATTTTTCTTTTAAAAAAAAAACTCTTAAAAACAACTGTTACTACATTTTAAACACCTCAAGATGTCCCGTACATCATCATGGTTGAAGATGACCCAGAGAAGGAAACTCTCTGGAAGGATAAACTTGGATCACCAAAGCTACCCACCAGGGTTTTGACACAGCATGGTTAAATATCTGAGAGAAAGGAAAAGGGTGCGAATAGCCATCCATGTGTGATGATTCTACCCGTCCATTTATGAGACGATAGAACCTACACGTAATGAGCATTTCACCTAAGAAAAAACCCAGATTTTTAAACACCAATGATCCATGAACATCAATATCGCCATGATAAGTGACCAAACATGTTCTAGCAAAGCAATTTGGATGTGACTACGCTTTCATTTCACGTTAAAGATACGAAAACACAACCCCATGCCGCGATGGGAAAAAACAAAACTTCACATGTCTGCTAAGATAAAATTAGGCCAGGATTGTGCGAGGAGAAAAAGAAGTCTATGTAGCATATTTGCGCAGTCAATATCTCCATTTTTGGGCTTGCTTCTTCGATTCTCTGACCCAGAAAAATGGATCATGCCTCCCCTTCTCTTCTTGGGCAAGCAACACTAGCCATTCAACTAGGACAAGAATTTGCCTAGTTTACCTTCAAACACAAGTGTATGTGCAAGTCTAACTGTCCCAACATGTCTTGCCCGTTTCTAGCTAAAATGTAGATTCATGGTATCTTGTGGTAAAATACCAAAAGCTTTTATTATCATGCGAGTAATTTTGTGGTTTCTATAATCATAGCATCTTCAAATTACAAATCACACACACACACACATAAAGTTATTCCATAATTTTATTGATTGCTGATGCTGTAGCATAATTACAATTTCAAAATTAAATTGTTACCTGAAGAACAAAGGTAAATGGTACACACTGCATAATTGAGCTTTTCTAAATTTTTCCATGATTAATTTTTTTTTTCAATTTCGGACAGACAAGATTAGACAGTGATGAGCTTATATGGTAAGCATTACACAGTGCATAATTGAGCTTTTATAAAACTCTTAAGATATAAAACCAAAGGCCATAGAAGGCTGCTGGTATTTTCCTGTGCTTGGTGGGGCAGTCGGGTATCCTTTTGTCTTAGGGAACCATTCCATGCCCTCCCTCTTTGCTCGATGGCCACCTCAACATGACCAGCCTTTTTTTTTTTTTAATCACTTGTATTTACATTTACAAAAAGCTGGTTGAATCTCGTCAAAAAAGCTTTAGCTTTTTTGGGCTGGAACTGCACGTGCCTGGCCGCTAGTTGATTCTGCTTTTTTATTTATTTTTCCTCTCAATTTATTGCTGTAAAAGTAATTCAAGAAAAAAAAAAAAAAGATGGAGTATAGTTGCGTGAGGAGATTATGCTTGGAGTAATGGAGTCGACCCCGTGACCAAGAGGGCGCTGACTTGGTCTAACTTCATCTCAAGAAATACAGCTCGGGCATTTGGTTTCGTTCCATCTTATTTTATAGGATCAAGAATGAAGACTCCCCTCCCCATACAGTTTTTTTTTTTAAAAAAAAAATCCTCCAGGCAGCTGGTCAATGCCATGCTGCTTCTACTTCAGTAATTTGTTTTAAGCTGTGTCCATGGATTGGGATTAGAAAACATGGAGGGAGGGCACGCATCATCAGACAATACTAGCTATTTATGTGCCTAGCAACTTTACTGTGTTCCTGTATATTTCTTTTTTTTATTATTAATATAGATTTACATGCATTTTGCTGAAATTAACAAATATATAAATTTTCAATAATTTTAAAGTTTAAAAAATTCAAACCGATAATTTTTTTTTTAAAAACCTAAAATCTAATTAGTTTACCTATACTCCTTTCTTTCTTAGCATATATAACACTTTTGGTAGCAAAATCCCAATCCATGGGGGACAATACCAAGGATTTTCTTGTTGCGGTCACATTTATGTGCCTAGCAATTTTAATGTGTTCTGTCGTGCTAGCTAAGGTTTTCTTCTTCTTTTTTTAATATCTGGTCGTGCTCTAATAAATTCCGAATTTTCAAATCGGGCTCTATCCCTTTCTTTTAATGGGCATCAATAAAACAAAATGAAAATTCCAGAATGGATCAGGGCTGTTTTTTACCATTCAGTAGTCGAGCTGCAACGCCATTTTCACCTCCTGTGGAGTACTGGTTACCATCTGCCCCCACATTGACACGACACGGCAATACAGACAGATCGACCATGACGAGTTCAAAATATTAAAGACGCATGCCTCTGTCTTCATAATGAGGTAAAGGCTCAGACCGACGAAACCTGGAAGTAAGACCAGAGATCTCACCTGCAAGCATGGACCGGCGAGCTTAACATTTAACAACGAGAGGACCGGCCGACCTTCTTACGTATTGAAAGCAGCGCTGGTGAACAGACGTGACCGTAACTCGAGACCTCTCGGTGCCCTGGTGGTAGCACGGCTGTACTTTTTTTCGAAGTGAACGAAATACCAAAAGTGTTTTTAGATAATTGAGATATAAAAATGTTAAAATCGTAAAAATCACTCCCGAAAACACTGATTTGTTGGTTTTCAACTACAAAATAAATAAATAAATAAAATTTCAACTAACATAATAGCAGCAAAATCCTCTATCTCAGTTACCTTACCTTGCTCTGTTTTAGTTTTATTACTTGATAGTTGATACTAGCATTAGTTCTTGAATTGGATCTTTCCCTCCGTTCAACTAGAGTGGACCTCTACGCTTCACGCCAAATCATACCATAATCTTTGTTTAATATGAACAAAATATACAAGCATTTTTAGTGTGTGTTCTAGCATCAAGAAGATTTTTAATTGCGAGTTCAAAATCCAAGAAATATATTTAATGAAATAAATTGTGGATGATATATATAAAAAAATATTTAAAAAAATTATAAAAATTAGCTAAAAACTAAATAATAAAACTAATAAACAAAATAAATATAAATAAAGATATCCAATCATGCATTGAAGTGAGCCCTTTAATTTTTTAAATTATATGGCAATATTTGTTTATAAGTATAGTTATAATTTAAATTACATTGAAACAAGTATAATTTTTCCTTCTCTTTTTAATATTTAATTCATTTTAAAAAATAGAACACTTTTGTTTCATGTCAATCATTTAATAAAAATTAGGAGCAATTAGAACACATAAGAATAAAAATTTGAATGATTTGAAAAAAAGATAAAAATAATCTCTCTCTAATTATAATTTTTTTGTTTAATCAACTCGTTATTTTTTTTAAAATATTTTATCAGAATATTTATGTTTTAAATGATATCTTATCATTATCCAAAAAATATATATACATATACATATACATATATGTATATATATATATATATATATTATATAAACAATTTGATAATTTAAATGTGGGTGTTTTAAAAAAATATAAGAATAAAACAATGCATATGCATTGCCACAAGAAACTATTTTGTAGTGTCATTAAAATTGATAAAGCAGGTTAACTTGAAGATCTTTTGACCTAGCTCCTTGCTTGACTTGTAGAGGTCAACTTGATATAAGTTGGTTGACTTAATAGGTTTAAAGGTTTTCTAAATGAGTGGTCAAAACTCTATTTGACTTTAAAAAAATAAGATAAAATCATTTTTAAAAAATTATTAAGACGAAGACATTTTAACATGACTGCCATACCAACGAACTATTAGGGTTTAGTAACTTTTTTTAGACACTCTGATGCGAATCTTGTGATCACGTGGTCACGCAACCCACAATTAAGATTAAGGTCTGATCTTGAAAAGCCAAAATAGGTTTAATAGGAGTATGACGAAGCCAGTTAATCTTTGGTAAGTCAGATTTAGTTCGTTCAAGAACTAAAAAAATGCAAGAATCACCCTTATATGTTAAAATTGAAACATTTAGAACTAATATCCATCAATGGCCCTGAAATTTAGGTTACATGTGTTTGAATAGTTTTTAAAAATTAATCCTAATGGATCTACCCTTGTGGGTTGAACTAATCAACATGAAAAACTGACCTAAAAATCCTAAATTGACCTAAAAATCCTAAACTGAAAAACCCATAACCTGATCCAAACAATCCTTGGATCTTAGATCAAAACAAAGTTTTCATTAAGCCTAAACATGAATGAAAATAATAAAAATAACTAATCTGTCATTAAATAGCACTAGCTCTTCGTTTCTTGTATAACTAGGATGAATAAGAAATCATTATAAGAAAAGAATTTTGAAACATTAATGAATCGTTGCTACTATTAAAAATTATATTTCAGCTAATTAAAGATTCTTGTGGAACTAGAAATTTTTCAAAATAAGTTATCACATCCTTTTAGAAAAAGGATCCTTGTTAAATAATCCACAGGTCAAAAGGAAATTAAAAAAAAATTCATATAGTCTATTTTGACATGTATTGCAAGTCCTTTTTGAACTTTGATTCACTTGTAAATTTACCCCAATATAGAAAAATGCCTCTGAAATCTTCTAATAAAGTTTCAGCTTGATCTAATAGTTGGATTTGGAGTCATGCTCAATAGTATAAAACTAGATAGTAAAAAATTTTATGCCAAAATTTGGATCTGACCTTGTTTGGGTCATATCACAAGGCCAAACTATATTATTCCCTCCCTTTTTAAGAAGATTTGCCCTCGAACCTTGAATATGATTAATAACGACTTCATTAGCCTCTTGTTTAAGCCTTCAAAATTATGTTATTGCTAATACCTTTCTCCAACAACATTGTATGAAAGTAGTGACTGACAAGAATTTCAAATAAACACGTCGTTTTAACCACTTGCGTAGACATACTTTTGAATGATAACAATAATGGCTCTTCTTTATCTTTCATTTTGTTAGCATTATACCTCTTTTCCTCATGAAGTTTGAAGACAATAGAATAATCTTTTACACTTATCAACTTCTTGTTCTAAAACTAACACGACTAAAAGATTGATATCTTCTCCCAAGTGCAGGAGTGTCGAAGTAATAAATAATCCAACAAGACCGTGGTCGAACCATAAGGAGGTTAATTGTACAAATTATAAACAACAATTATAAACAACAATAATAGTAACAATAACAACAACAATAATAATAGTAGCAATAATAATACTAATAATACTAGTAGTAGTAGTAGTAG
The DNA here is from genome assembly GCF_000495115.2 of Populus euphratica. NCBI lineage: Eukaryota > Viridiplantae > Streptophyta > Magnoliopsida > Malpighiales > Salicaceae > Populus > Populus euphratica. The sequence continues at coordinate 31,779 of NW_011500259.1, forward strand.
TAGTAGTA
>NW_011500259.1:32300-32402 GCF_000495115.2 Populus euphratica
GTTGTAGGAAATTATCTCATCTTTCTTGGTTAAAAAATGGAGATCATTTGGACTTCTATAACTCTAGATATGGGCCAAACACTGAACAGTATTCGGGCTGCA
>NW_011500259.1:32677-35771 GCF_000495115.2 Populus euphratica
TTATCAATCAATCCTTTCATTTATATGATAGGCCTGCATTTGAAATGAACATTTACCATAAATTAAAGGTATCTTATATTATTATATATATTATTATAAAACATGCTTTAGTTAAGGAGTTATTGATACTTCAAATGCAAAATGATGATATAAAACCTTGATAAAAATACACTTTTAAGTATCAATCAAAAACCCCAAACCATGGCTTAGTTTTTCGCATCCTTGAGTTATAATCCTTCTTTTTTTCCTCTTCTTTGCTGAATACATGACACAAATTGAAAAAAATAAAAGAAGATAAAGACACAACATGAATAGAGTTTACGATAGGAAAAACACTGATTTAGACTCAAAATTACAAATTTAACTTTTATTTAGCTTATAATTGATCAAAAACAAAAACAAATAATGTAAAAGTGATGAAAATGACTCAAACAATAGCCAAATATCCCAAATATGATGATAATATACTGGCAGGAACAAAATCACTAGAAACAAAACAAGTTTGAAAGATAACGCAAATCAGACCTGTTATGGTAAGATAAAACCTGATTCTGGAACATAAAGAAAATGCTATCCAAATAAATTTGAATTTAATATACAGTATTCATATATCAAGAAAACAACAAATCCTAGTTTATAGGTCGTTCTATTATCTCTAGGTACCCAAACCCTTTGTATCATCAGTTTATAGTATAATTGATCCTCCAGTCAAAACCTCAAAAAAATTATATCCAAATAAGTCCAAATTTAATATATAATGTGATCTCACATCCAATACATAGAATATGAAGTTTCAATTAACTCTAAGGTGGTTTGCTTATAGTTCACTAAGAGTAGTGTTTCTATAGCAGAATTAAACCTTGAATTAAAACATCAAACAAACAATATCAAAATAAGCCTAAATTTTATATGTATTGCGATATCACCCCTAATAGATAGAATATGAAGTTACAATTGGTTTTGAGGTGATTTGCTTATAGTTCATTAAGAGTTGTTTTCTTATAGCAAAATTAAATCTCGAATTAAAACCTTAAGCAAATGATATTAGAACAAGTTCAAATTTGATACATGATGTGATCTCATCCCTAATACACAGAATATGAAGTTTCAAATAACTCTGAGTTGGTTTGCTTATGATTCATTAAGAGTTGTGTTTCTGCAGTAAAATTGAATCATCCATAAAATTTCATCTAATCTTTTTTTTTTTTATACATGCTACTTGTCGCACTCAACATCACGGCGGCTTTAAAATTTATCTCAATTATAGTGAAAAAATAAATTTTTGACATTCTATTCTTTGATGGGGAATGATATTATTTAAGGAGTCGCCACCTAGTATTATGGTTACTAGGAACCTTAATTGGTCAACAGAGATTCTATGGTACGAGACTGGTTATGCAAAAAGAAAGATATTATCACCCCTTGAGCATCCTGCCTAAGACAAGCTGCATTGCTGACTTTGTCATAAATTGCTAATGTTTTGTTGGTTTATACTATAGTGGTTTTGCGTATAATATTCCTGACTCTGGCACCAGTGAATATTTAACTAAGGATATTTCCAACTCTGGTGTTGATAAATATTACATAGCTATAAAACAAAATAAATTTAAATCAGTATTTTTCATTCCTGACTATGGCGTCAGTGAATAAACAAATCAAATAAATTTATTTTTACGCATCACATAAAAAAACAGAATAAATTTAAATCAGTATTTTTATTCCTGACTCTGGCGTCAATGAATAAACAAATCAAATAAATTTATTTTTTATTTTTTATGTAACTAAATAAAAATAAAATAAAATATAATAAAATAAATTTACATCAATGTCTTTATTCCTGACTCTGGTGTTAGTGAATAAACCAATAAATTTACTTTATTTTATTTTATTTTTACTTGCGTATTTTTTATTTTTATGTAATTAAATGAAATACAATGAAATAAATTTGAATCAATATTTTTATTCTGACTTTGACGTCAATGAATAAAAACAATAAATTCATGTTTATATTTTTTATTTACATTTTGGGTTAGGCCTATATTTTTATTTTTTTTGGGCGGGGCCCAACTCAGCCCATAAGAGCTGGGCTAGATCCAGCCAACCCGGCCCAGCCAGGCCCAAGTTACTGACCTAGCCAAGCAAAGTAACACGTGTGTGCTAATCAACGTGAGTTGTAACACGTGTGTGCTAATCAACGTGAGTTGCTACACTATGCAAGTGAATTAATATTCACTTGCACAATGTGTTGCTAATTAATTGAAACCAAATGAAAGGCAAAGAAAGCAGCTTACCTAGTTGGCTGGGGGCGATGAAGACGATGGCAAAGCTCCTTTAGTATGATTGAACCACATATGGCAGGGCACCTTTTCCACCTTTCCTTGTGTTTTTCTGTCCTTATTTCTTCTGTTGCTAATGACTTTGGAGCATAAATTAAAGGCGAATGGCCGACTTGATCAATGCATGCAGCTTCTTCGTTTTTATTTGCTTGCGTTCTCGGACGAAGATAGAGCTAGAAACATTAATCCTTGCTTTCCTCGATCTTCTTCTTTTTTGTTTTGGTTTTTTTCTTCTATGGTTTTTCCTCTATTTTTTTGGGTTTTTTTTTTCTCCTGATTTTTCATCCCCCACTTCCAGTTCACCTCTCCTCCCTACCTCTGCTCTGTTCTTTTTTTTTAGCCCTTATTTCCTTTTGGCTCTCAGCCCCTGTCTCTTTCTGTTCAACCCGATGATAAAAGAAACATGAAGAATTTTACGAATGGTCTAATTATTCCAGACAACCTGCCCGATGAAGAATAAAACGCGAAAGGGATTTCGCGAGTGATCTAATTGTTCCAGGTGACCTACTCGATAACCTGCCCGATGAAGAATAAAACGCGAAAGGGATTTCGCGAGTGATCTAATTGTTCCAGGTGACCTACTCGATAATTGAAAAATACAAGGATTTTTCAGGATGGTCACATTGTAATGGGTTACATGCCCAGTGGAAAAATACAAGGATGTTTCAGGATGGTTGGCACGACTAAAAAATTGATGTCTTCTCCCAAGTGCAGGAGTGTTGAAGTAATAAATTACCCAGCAAGACCGGGGTCGAACC
>NW_011500259.1:42385-61716 GCF_000495115.2 Populus euphratica
TTTAGTTAATGAGTTATTGATACTTCAAGTGCAAAATGATGATATAAAACCATGATAAAAATGCACTTTTAAGTACTAATCAATGGTTCATTGTAATGGGTTACCTGCCTAGATGGTCACATTGTAATAGGTTACCTGCCTAGTGGAAAAATACAAGGATTTTTCAGGATGGTACATTGTAATGGGTTACCTACCTAGTGGAAAAATATAAGGATGTTTTAGGATGATACATTGTAATGGGGTTACCTGCCCAGTGGAAAAATATAAGGATTTTTTAAGATGGTACATTGTAATGAGTTACCTGTCTAGTGAAAAAATATGAGAATTTTTCAAAAGATAGCATGATGGGGCTCGAAGGCACACTATTTAAGAGATGAAAGCTCGAAGGAAGCCAGGGCACGAGGGTGGGAGGGCGCACTCAAAAGGAGGTAGGGTTAGAAAATATATTACCTTTAATGGTCAAAGGCTCGAAGGTGCACTAAAAAATAAACAAAGTAAGGGCTCGTAGGCGCACTCAAAAGGAGGTAGGGTAGGAAATGCACTAACTTTGATGGTCAAGGGATCGAAGGCACACTCGAAAAGAAATGAGGTGAGGGCTTGATGACGCATTCAAAAGGAGGTAGGGTAGGAAACGCACTACCTTTGATGGTTGAAGGCTCAAAGGCGCACTGGAAAAAGAAATGAGGTGAGGGCTTAAGGGCATATTCAAAAGGTGGTAGGGTAGGAAATGCACTACCTTTGATAGTTGAGGGTTCGAAGGCATAGTCGAAAAGAAATGAGGTGAGGGCTCAAAGGTGTACTAAAAAAGAGGTAGGGTAAGAAACATATTACCTTTAATGGTTGAGGGCTTGAAGGCACAATCGAAAAGAAATGAGATGAGGGCTCGAAGGCACACTCAAAAAGAGGTAGCGTAGGAAACGCATTACCTTTAATAGTCGAGGGCTTGAAGACACACTCGAAAATAAATGAAATGAGGGTTTAAAGGCGCACTCAAAAGAAGGTGAAAAAATACAGAGATTTTTTTTAGGTGGCCTAATTCTCATGGACGGCATGCCCAGGTTGAAAAATTCTCAAAAATAAAAAATTTTCAAAAGCAATTTCAATCTTGGCCATTTCAAGTTGGCCTTCCACTTGATGGATTTTACTAGAATTTTCTTTTATGAAATTTTCAAAACTCATTATCCAATATCTCAAAGTTTAGATGATATGCATACATTTTTACCAGATTTGAAATATAGGTCTCCATTTCTTTTTAGTCTTCTTGTTGCTTGAGTGATGAGGACTTGTTACCTCTGATTTATGTCCTCTTTGTTGTTTAGCTTCTAGACCAATCGAGTTGGCCCATGTAAGTCTATTTCCAAATTTGTTTACACAACTCAGCCTTTGTGATGCCCATTACCCCACGTCTCACTGCTAAAAATATTTAGTGTCACTAGTTGAAAGAATCATGCTGTCTTTTGTAAACCAAAATGCCCCCTTATCTTGTTGAAGGAAATTAACATCTCCTTTTCTAGAATTTTTCCTTTTAAACACAATGTTGCCCCCTTGTATTGGTCATTGCCCTTAAATGTGCTCTGTCAGTGACTTAGACAAATAATGGTTTTAAGAGGCCATTCTCTCATTTCTCTTATTTTTTAGTTTGGTAAAGGAATATGAGTTTAGAATGAATCTTGAAATCTTGATCTTGCATTTTAAAAACAAAAATTATTTTGATGTGAGTCTAAAATAATTTGCTTTTGAAATCTTATAACTCCTTGGTTATTTTCTTTCTTGGAAAAGAGATTATTTACTCTTATGTTTGGTAATGATGTCTTTGGTAAAAATAAATTATAAGATGACCTTTGTTTTTATAGGTTTTCAAAGTGGAGGGCTCGAGAAAAAGCTCGAGGTTTTGTATAAGAAAAACTTTTCTTTATGAACACTCATTTTTATCAGCATGAATAATAATGAATAATGTATTCTTGATGTCATGAATTTTATGAAAAAGTATTCTTTGCATTTTGAGAGCATTATTTATTGTTCTAGGTTGCTCACTTGCTTGGTTAGAAAAGACTTCTATAGGCACGTAACGTAGGCTGTGATTTTTAGCTATAATAGAAAATGATTCATAAGGCTCAAAGTGTGTTTCAGGGTTTCAAAGATTGAAGATCACTATCAACAGTTTGACTTTTGATGTCATTTATATTTTTTTTTTGCTGCTTCTTATTTTTTTTTTCTTTTTCATTGCTTTGCTAGAGCATACTCACTTTATAATGTATATCACTTTTTCTTGTGATTTAGGTATGCCCCATAACATTTGAGTTTCTTAGGCTCTTTTGCCTTTTGACTTTCTCACGGCTCTATCATCTTTTTTTATCATTGAAATTTCACTTGCCCCTAGTATGGGATGTGATCCTAGTTAGGATTTTTCATGAAGGAAAATTTATTCATGTTTAAAAAAGGATCACAAGGATGTATTTATTTCAGAACGTGAAAGGAATATCAAAAATGGCATTTCCTTATTTCAAGTGCAAGTAGTTAAGATTAATAAACTTTGACCTCATCCAGTATGATGGTTTGACCTTTGCAAAGATGCATTTCATGAATCATGATCAACGAGTTCACTACATACCATTATTCATACATTTAAAAACACATGATTCAAGAGTCATGAGGTAAGGGTGTTTATTCATTTTTTTTTCTTTTTTTTCTTTGTTTATAGTTTAGTCACCTCAATGATGGAGTTGCTTGACTTATTTGTCATTCTACAAGTAGGATGACAAAAATATCATTTTTAAATAAACATCAAATTATGTTTGAATTCAAAATGCCAGATCAATTTTTCAAACTCCAATAGGAAAACTGATTTTTGGCAAAAGAGATAAATCACGTATATGAGATCACGCGAGGCTTCAAAAGTATGTTCATGAGTTCTTATAAGAAAACTCTCTTAATAAGATGAATAATGCTTGATTGTAAATTCGATTGAATGAAAAACTCATTATTTCATTAAAACTTTGAAAAAGAGGTTCAACAACAAAGAAATTATGACAACATCTTATGCTATGAATACTGGTATGATAACATATAAAGGGGCTAAACATTTAGTGATCATTGATTGGAATTTTTGGAATTTTTCAATCATTCATTCTCCTTAACAAGGGCATCTTTTCAATAGTCAATTGAAGTTATATGTAAATCATTCTTGACCTAATATTACCATAGCTTTATCTTCAAGATAGTTGATTTCTAAGAGTCGGTGTGGAACAATTAGCTATAGGAATGATAAATATCTTAGCAACCACCTTCAGTGAAATCGTTCTTTTTAGTCAGGTTAGCAATCTTAGCTAACCTAATAGCTTGTTCAATCCTCTCAGCTATAATAACCAGGTCACTGAAATGTTGTGCAGAGCTTGTAACCAAGTATTCAAAGTATGAAGCTTTAAAGGTGTTGGAAAATAAACTGATCATCTCTTTTTTCAACATAGAAGGTTTAACTTGTGTAGCTACCTCACTCCATCTTCAGGTGTATTCCCTTATGAACTCCTTATTGTCCTTCTCTATAGCTTACAAGTTTAACCGATCAGGGCCCATATCTATATTGAAATTATATTGCCTCATGAAGGCATCAACTAAATCCTTTTATTTTTTAACCTTGGTATTGTCCAACAGTATATACCAAATGAGGGTAATATCACTCAAATGTTTTAAAAGAAATGAATCAGGAGTTTCTCATTATCAACCACCTCAGCTATTTTGTTGCAGTATGCTTTGAGATGAGTTATAGGGCATTGAGTTCCTGTATATTTGATAAATTCTAGCACTCGAAAAATTTTTAGGAATGACAACATTAGGTACCAAATACATCTTAGCAGCCTTTATAGGATTATATAGGCGAATTCCCTCAAATTCCCTCATCCTTTGTTGTAAGCAATGAATTTGTTCATATCACCTTCTTTTTCCATCTTGCCCTTTTGAGATTCTTTGTCTATAAAATCAATGGTTAACGACATTCTAGTAGGGTATACTGGTTGGAAATGTATGGGAAAATCAAATGATAAACCGTTTGCCCCCAGATTCTATGGATTGATAGGATTTATGGGCATAAGTTCAGGCTCAGCTATATGTGTTGTTGTTCCGGATTTGACTCTCAAGGCTTGTTCGAGTAGACTAGTAAGCCTTGCGACTTCTTCTCTAAGATTGTCCACCTCTTTTTGGTGTTGGGCTTCCGATTGGGCTTTTTTTTTGTTTTTCATTTGTCTTTTTCTCAAATGATTGTTATAGATAGGTTTCAATGGGGAACCTATATTTCAACCCGCTAATGGAAGTCATACAATTTATGTATAAAATACGGACACGCCCTTCACGGGATGACAAACTAACAGGAAAATCCTAATTGTTGAGTGCATCAAGGGGTTGGTCATTATCTGGTTTCAAAGGGTCTCTCGCATGCTCAGTGATTGTCCTTGAAAGGTCAATATAGGGCCCTCGATGATATCAGTTTGGCATATCAACCACTTCCAAATAAACAATCAAGCAAGAGTTGGATGAATTCATGAGTTAATTAGTACTTAAAAGTGTATTTTTATCAAGGTTTTATATCATCATTTTGCACTTGAAGTATCAATAACTCCTTAATTAAAGATGTTTTATAATAACGTATCTAATAATATAAGATACCTTTCATGTTTTATAATAATATATCTAATAATATAAGATACCTTTAATTTGTGGTAAATGTTGATTTTAAATGCAGGCCTATCACATAAATGAAAGGATTGATTGATGAATTTAAGAACTGAAATTGAAAGGATAAAGAGATGGCCAAACTTAGAAAAGAGATCTCGGTGCAATCCAAACCGGAACACTGTTCGGTAATTGGGTCATATCTGGAGCTATAGATCTCAGATTTAGGTCTACTTTATATGGATGGAAAGGTAAGACATAGGCCTACAACTTTATATGGAGCCCAAGATCTAAAAAGGTCATTTTCAAGTCCAAATTGTTGCAACAACAAAGAAGCTCGAATCTGTCCTCCAGCCCGAGCACTGTTCAATATTTTGGCCATATCTGGAGTTCTAGAAGTCCAAATGAGCTGAATTTTTTACATAAGAAAGCTGAGACAATTGCCTACAACTTTCATGTTTCGATTGGCTCTAATTTTGATGTTATCAATGACGTTTTGGGCAGACAAGAGAAGATAAGGATTGTCACCAAGTCAAGAGTTGGCCACACACTCATCAATTAGTCGTCAAATCAATAATTTCCAATTTTGGCCTATAAAAAGAGGCATTTGCCATGCATTTAGGCATCTTGGTTTCCAGATCAAGATCATGCTTTTGCTTTCTCTTTTTGTATTTTTTGTAATGTTTATGCTTTACTTTCATTAATATCAAGTTTATGCCTTTCATTTCCTTGCATTTACTTAGTTAACTTTAATCCTATTCATGTTCTTATTTTGTTTATTTATTTTTCTTTCTTTCATTATGTCTAGCTAAGTTTATTATGTCAAGGTGAAAAGGTTACACTAATGGTGTAAGAATAAGTATAGTGTAAACTTAATATGGACTTTAATGTTTGATACTAACATGTTTTGTATTTGTTATCTTGTTCACTCTTTAATACTTTGCTTGTTAAATGACTAATCTTGATTTATATTGTATAACACTTGGTACAACAAATGCTTGGCACTTTCATAGTTGTTAGAATTGAAACCACTGTATGGTATAACCGACACCTGAGCTATGAAAGGAACTTGATTTGTTGTTAACATAAGTTATAATCATGAATGCTTGACGAGATTTACAAGTACTAGCATTAATCGAATAAGATGACTAATGTAATCATGTTAACAATCTATAATCTGATTGGAACCTCCTTTGTGTGTGGTTTCCATTTGAATAATAAGAGTTTATACTATACTTGTTTGACATACTATTAGTGGAACCTCTAACCTTGACATTTGTTATTATCATTGTTTAATCCTTACGTTAATCTTTCCATCTCAAAGTTCTCATCAACTTCTTCTTTTTCTTCTTCTTCTTCTATTACTACTACTACTACTACTACTGCTATTATTGTAATTATTGTTATTGTTGTTATTACTGTTATTATTGTTGTTGTTGTTGTTACTATTGTCGTTTATAATTTGTACAATTAACTTCTATGTGGTTCGACCCCGGTCTTGCCTGGTCATTTATTACTTCGACACTCCTGCACTTGGGAGAAGACAACAATCTTTTGGTCGTGTCAAGTTTTTGGCGCCGTTGTCGGGGAGGTAAGTTTTGTATAAATTATAATATTTATTTTATTTTATTTTTTTACTTTTTCTTGTATATAACTTTGTTTCTTTTCTCTTGTTTCTTCTTCTTTTGTTTTCTTTTTCCTTTTATTCTATTCCTACACGTGCATGAGAGTGTGGTCACATACATCAAGTGGTAGACTTTGTAGGGTATCCTCATCATTTTCAGAAAATATGGCCGAAGAAGATAATCAATCACTTCATAATGAGAATAACCGTGCTAGAACACTTAGAGACCACATGAATCCCACAAGAACAAGTGCACCATCATGCATAGCTTTTCCTCCTGATGCATCTCATTTTAATTTTAAACTAGGTATTATTCAACTTTTACCTTGTTTTCATGGCTTAGAATTAGAAAATCCATACTTGCATTTAAGGGAATTTGAGGAGGTCTGCAACACATATAATAATTTAAATTGTAGCATGAACACCATCAGATAATAATTTAAATTGGGTCTGCAACACATATAATAATTTAAATTGTAGCATGAACACCATCAGATTAAAGCTTTTTCCTTTTTCATTAAAAGATAAAGCTAAAACATGACTACAAAATTTGAGACCAGGATCCATTCGTGCTTGGGATGAAATGCAACAATAGTTTTTAAAGAAGTTTTTCCCATCTCATCGAACAAACTTTTTCGAAAGACAAATCACCACTTTCACTCAAAAACCAGGAAAAATATTTTACCAATGTTGGGATAGGTATCGAGACTTGCTTAGTACTTGCCCTCATCATGGTTTTGAAACATGGAGATTGGTTTCACATTTGAAGATGGTTGAATTGATGTGCAATGGAACTTTTGAAGATAAAGACCCTGATGAAGCAATGGAGTACTTAGACTTTTTAGCTAAAAATGCTCAAAATTGGGACACTGCGGGTACTTATGAGGCACTGAGTAAAACTCAACCTCATACATCTAGTGGAGGTATGTACAACCTTAGGGAAGATCATGACCTCCAAGCCAAGTTTGCATCTTTAGCTAGAAAAGTCGAGGCACTAGAATTGAAAAAAAAAGTGGTCAATTAAAATCTGTTGAAAACATTGTGTGTCAAATCTGTGAAACAAATGAATACTCAACCAACGATTGTCCAACCTTGCCTTCTTTTAAGGAATGTCTCCATGAACAAGCCCATGCTTTAAACAATTTCCAAAGGGCCAACCACAACCCATACTCACAAACATACAACTCTAGTTGGAGAAATCACCCAAATTTTAGTTGAAAGAGTGAGAACAACAATGCATAAACTTCACAACCACCATTTCAAGCACACCACAATTTCCAAAGTTCTCATGGATATGCACCTCCTTATGCTCCACCTCTTAGAAGAAATCTTGAGGAAACATTACATGTAGTCATTGAAAAGCAAGAGACAATCAATACTTAACTTTCTCAAAACATGACAGATTTTAAAGATACTCTTGCAAAATTAACATCTGCTCTCAGTTTCTAAGAGAAAAGTAAGTTTCCATCTCAACCACAATAAAATCCCAAGGGGCAATACAATGCAAATGCAAGTAGTTCTAGAAGCCAACACATGGATCAAGTCAAATCAGTCACTACTCTGCGCAGTGGTAAGGTTATTGAAAAACCCTCTCTTGAACCTTATGAGAAAGCTGATGAGTTAATCTTTGAGGGTAAAGAAGGGGTTGAATCTGAAAATTGCAAAGAAAAGACTGATTCTCCGCCAGCACTTCCATTTCCTCAAGCCATGACTAAACAAAGGAAAGTCAATCACAACTCTGAAATTTTTGAAACTTTCAAACAGGTAAGAATCAATATACCTTTGCTGGATGCTATTAAACAGATTCCTTCCTATGCTAAATTTTTGAATGATTTATGCACTGTGAAGAGGAAACTGAATGTGAAAAAGAAAGCCTTTCTAGCCGAACAAGTAAGTGTTATTCTTCAGAACAATAATGCTTTGAAATATAAAGACCCTGGTTGTCCTACAATTTCTTGCTTTATTGGAGAGCATAAAATTGAAAGAGCCTTACTTGATCTCGGTGCTAGTGTGAATTTACTTCCATATTCAGTTTTTCAGAGTCTCAATCTAGATGAGTTAAAACCAACTTCTATAACTCTTTTACTTACCGATAGATCTCTAAAAGTGTCTAGAGGAATAATTGAAGATGTGTTAGTACAAGTCGATAAATTCATTTATCCTATGGCTTTTATTGTCTTGGACACACAACCTGTTGAAGTATGTAATTCATTTCCTATTATTTTAGGACGTCCATTTCTTGCAACTTTTAATGCATTGATTAATTGTAGGAATGGACTGATGAAGCTATCATTTGGAAACATGACATTGGAGATGAATATTTTCAACATTTGCAAGCAACCTAGAGATGATAATGATTTACAGGAAGTGGACTTTACTAAAAAATTAATTCATGATCAATTTCCAACCACTTACAGTGAAATTGAGATTGATGAATCTCATGATTTGCAAATGATTTATTTTTAGGAAGAAACAAAGACAAGTAATTGGAGGCCACAAATTGAGGAATTGCCACCACGATCAATTAAGTCCATACCTTCAAGTGTCCAACCACCAAAACCTGATTTGAAGCCGTTGCCATCCAATCTCAAATACTCATTTTTAGGAGAAAATGAAACTTTTCCGGTAATAATCTCTTCCAAACTTAATGCACATCAAGAAGGTAAGTTATTACAAACTCTGAAAATGCACAAAAATGCATTAGGATGGACCATAACTGATATAAAAGGAATTAGTCCTTTGATTTGTACACACAGAATTTATTTAGAGGAAAATGTTAAACCCTCTAGAGAAATGCAACGAAGGTTAAATCCTAATATAAAAGAAGTAGTGAAAAATGAAGTCATTAAGCTTCTAGATAATGAAATCATTTATCCTATTTCTAACACCAAATGGGTAAGTCCTACCCAAGTTGTACCCAAGAAGTTTGGAGTCACTGTGATAACAAATGAGAACAATAAGTTAATTCCCACTAGAACTGTTACTGGTTGGCGCATGTGCATTGACTATAGAAAACTTAATTCAATGACTAGAAAAGATCATTTTCCTTTACCTTTCATGGATCAAATCCTGGAAAGAGTTGCAGGTCATGAATTTTATTGTTTCCTAGATGGCTATTCGGGTTACATTCAAATTGAAATTGCATTGGAAGATCAAGAGAAGACTACTTTCACATGTCCATTTGGTACTTTTGCATATCGAAGGATGCCTTTTGGATTATGTAATGCATTAGCCACATTTCAAAGATGCATGCTTAGTATATTTAGTGATATGGTTGAACATTTTCTTGAGATTTTCATGGATGATTTTTCTGTTTTTGACAATTTATTTGATGATTGTTTGACTAACTTAGAAAAGGTTTTGACCAGGTGTGAAGAGAAGAATCTTGTGCTAAATTGGGAAAAATTTCATTTTATGGTAACAAACGGCATTGTACTTGGTCACATTATTTCATCAAAAGGAATTGAGGTTGATAAATCTAAAATCGAGTTAATTGCAAACTTGCCAACACCAAAATCTCTTAAAGATGTTAGATCATTCCTAGGACATGCTGGTTTTTATAGAAGGTTCATCAAAGATTTTAGTGTAATATCTAAGCCTTTAAGTAACCTTCTAACAAAGGATACTATTTTTGAATGGACTGAGCATTGTGAAGAAGTCTTTGTTAACTTAAAAACTTGCTTACTTATGCTCCTATCATTCAACCTCCTGATTGGTCATTACCTTTTGAAATAATGTGTGGTGCTGGTAATTATGCCATAGGTGCTATTTTGGGACAAAGAAAAGATAAGAAACCTTATGTAATTTACTATGCAAGTAAAACTTTAAATAGTGCTCAAATGAATTATACCACCACTGAAAAAGAATTACTTGCAGTAGTATTTGCATGTGAAAAATTCAGATCTTATCTTGTTGGCTCACCTGTTGTTGTTTTTAGTGATTATACAACATTGAAATATCTTATTTCTAAGAAAGATTCTAAGGCTAGATTGGTGCGGTGGATTTTATTACTTCAAGAATTTGATATCACAATCAAAGATAAGAAAGACAGCGAAAATGTTGTCGCAGATCACTTGTCAAGATTGACAACAGATTTGAAAACTGACATCACACCAATCGATGACTACTTTCCCGATGAATCTTTACTTTCTGTCTCTACAATGCCTTGGTTTGCTAATATTGTCAATTTTCTTGTTTCAGGACAATTGCCAGCTCATTGGAGTACCCAAGATAAAAGAAAGTTCTTAAACGAAGTGAAACACTTTTATTGGGATGATCCTTATTTATTCAAATATTGTCCTGATCAAATATTTCGAAGATGCATTCCTGACAATGAGGTAAGTAGTGTCATTAAGTTTTGTCATTCTGAGGCATGTGGGGGCCATTTCTCGTCAAGAAAGACAACTGCAAAAATCTTACAAAGTGGATTTTATTGGCCCACCATGTTTAAAGACTCATATGCATTCTGCAAATCTTGTGAAAATTGTCAAAAGTTGGGATCTATTTCAAAACGTCACATGATGCCTTTAAATCCTATTATTGTCATTGAGATCTTTGACTGCTGTGGTATAGATTTCATGGGTCCATTCCCTCCATCATTTGGTTTCTTATACATATTAGTCGCAGTAGATTATGTTTCAAAATGGATAGAGACAATTCCAAGTTGAAACAATGATCACAAAACAGTGATAAAGTTTTTGAAAGAAAATATTTTGAGTCGATTTGGAGTCCCTCGAGCCATAATAAGTGATGGTGGAACACATTTCTGCAACAAGTCATTTGAGTCTTTAATGAAGAAATATGGAATCACACACAAAGTTGCCACCCTTTATCACCCTCAAACAAGTGGACGAGTAGAGCTTGCTAATAGGGAGATCAAACATATTTTGGAGAAAACAGTGAACTCTAATAGGAAAGACTGGTCTTTAAGACTTAATAATGCACTTTGGGCTTATCGAACTACTTGTAAAACATCATTAAGTATGTCACCTTATAGACTAGTCTATGGAAAACCTTGTCACTTGCCTGTGGAACTTGAACATAAAGCTTATTGGGCTATTATAGCTTTCAATTCAAATCTGGATGATGCTAGTCAACTGCAAAAATTACAAATAAATGAGCTTGAGGAAATAAGAAATGATACATATGAAAATTCAAGAATTCATAAAGCAAGAATTAAAGAGTTTCATGACAAGAAAATACTGAGAAAAACATTCAATGTTGGTCAAAAAGTATTGCTTTATAATTCTCGACTGCATTTATTTCCTGGAAAATTAAGATCAAAATGGAGCGGTCCTTTTATTGTGAAACATGTGTATCCATATGGGGCCTATGACATTGAGAATCCAAAGAATGACAATGTTTTCAAGGTAAATGGACATCGTCTGAAAGTTTACTTTGACAATTTTTCAGTTGAACATGACTCTATTGAATTAGGTGATCCTGTATATAAAGATTGATTTTTTTTTTATGTTTCTTTTTGAGTGATTTTTGCTAGTTTCTCTCACCTCGGTCAAATGGCGGATAACGGTACTCCGTGACTTAAGTCGGTTCCTTCAGTTTCCTACAATAACTGATATTTGTGTATATATTTGTGCAATTCTTTGAATCTTGACACGATGAAAAGATTGATATCTTCTCCCAAGTGCAGGAGTGTCGAAGTAATAAATAACCTGGCAAGACCGGAGTCGAACCACAGGAAGGTCGAACCAGAGGGAGGTTAATTGTATAAATTATAAATGACAATAATACAACAACAATAATAACAACAACAACAACAATAATAATAGTAATAACAATAAGAACAACAATGACAATAACAATAACAATAACAATAATAGTAATAGTAGTAGTAGTAGTAGTAATAATAATAATAATAATAATAATAAAGAAAGAGAAGAAGAAGAAGATGATGAGAACTTGGAGATAGAAAATTAATGTAAGAATTAAACAATAATAATAACAAATGTCAAGGTTAGAGGTTCCACTAATGGTATGTCAAACAAGTATAGTATAAACTCTTATTATTCAAATGGAAACCACAAACAAAGGAGGTTTCAATCTGATTATAGATTGTTAACATGATTACATTAGTCATCTTATTCAATTAATGCTAATACTTGTAAATCTCGTCAAACATTCATGATTATAACTTATGTTAACAACAAATCAAGTTCCTTTCATAGCTCAGGTGTCGGTTATACCATACATTATGGGCTATGAAAGTGCCAAGCATTTGTTGTACCAAGTGTTATACAACATAAATCAAGATTAGTCATTTAACAAGCCAAGTATTAAAGAGTGAATAAGATAACAAATACAAAACATGTTAGTATCAAACATTAAAGTCCATATTGAGTTTACACTATACTTATTCTTACACCATTAATGTAGCCTTTTCACCTTGACATAATAAACTTAGCTAAACATAATAAAAGAAAGAAAAACAAATAAACAAAACAAGAATATAAACAAGATAAAAGTTAACTAAGTAAAGGAAAGGAAATGAAAGGCATAAACTTAATATTAATGAAAACAAAGCATAAAAAATACAAAGAGAGAAAGGAAGAGCATGATCTTAATCTGAAATACAAAGAGAGAAAGGAAGAGCATGATCTTGATCTGGAAACCAAGATGCCTAAATGCATGGCAAATGCCTCCTTTTATAGGCCAAAATTGGGAACTATTGATTTGATGACTAATTGATGAGTGGGTGACCAACTTTTGACTTGGTGACAATCCTTATCTTCTCTTGTCTACCCAAAACGTCATTGATAACATCCAAATTGGAGCCACTTGAAAACATGAAAGTTGTAGGCAATTGTCTCAGCTTTCTTGTGTAAAACATTCAGCTCATTTGGACTTCTAGAACTCCAGATATGGCCAAAATACTAAATAGTGCTCGGGCTGGAGGACAGCTTCGGGCTTCTTTGTTGTTGCAATTATTTGGACTTGAAAATGGCCTTTTTAGATCTTGGGCTCCATATGAAAGTTGTAGGCTCCATATGAAAGTTGTAGGCCTATGTCTTACCTTTCCATCCATATAAAGTAGACCTAAATCTGATATTTATAGCTCCAGATATGACCCAATTACCAAACAGTGTTCCAGTTTGGATTGCACCGACATCTCTTTTCTAATTTTGGTTATCTTTTTGCCCTTGCAATTTAAGTTCTTAAAGTCATCAATCAATCTTTTCATTTATGTGATAGGCCTGCATTTAAAATGAACATTTACCACAAATTAAAGGTATCTTATATTATTAGATATATTATTATAAAACATGCTTTAGTTAAGGAGTTATTGATACTTCAAGTGCAAAATGATGATATAAAACCTTGATAAAAATGCACTTTTAAGTACTAATCACCCCCCCAACCAGCTTATTACTAGTCCCTAGTAATCAAAGCGTTAAAATAGAAAAACTTTAGTTAAGGAGTTATTGATAGCAATTTGCAAATTCCACAAAGCAAGGTATTCATCATTTAACTTCCATTAATCTATCTAGATAAACAAACTCTCGTTAAATTTATATATCTGCTCAATACCTCTTAACAAGATATTCATAAACCTTTCTTTTGTGCTCAATGTATCAACACATAATTATGGGGCTTTTCTTGGAAGAAAACAAAATTTTTGTTCTAATGTTTAAGGTTAACTTCCTTGGGTTGGGATTATTATTTTTGTCTTTTTTTTTTCTTCCTTTTGTTTTAAATATATATACATATAATTTAAAAACACCATGCATCTTTAACCCATGTAACGAGCTTTCGGCTAATGACTCCCAGACTAGTTAGTCTGAGGGCATTAGGTGTTAAGACACCCCTACAAGCTTAGTAACTCGGGTCACAGATACTGATATGTAGATAGTGCAATGTTTGATTTCCTTAAGCTTTTCTCCTCAACCCATGTAACAAGCGTTGGGCCAATAGCTCCCAAGTCAGTTGACTTTAGGGTATTAGGTGTTAAAACACCTCTTCGGGCTTAATTGCTTAGGTTAGGGAGGCTACGAAACCAAACTTATCTACATTTTTATTATCATCATTTTTTTTTCTTTTTTTCTTTTTTTTTTAATTATATACAATCCCTTTCCCTTAGTTGTTACCTTTAACAAAAGAACATAAATAATGTAATAATCCAATATGCAACCCACAATCATATATTAAAGTAAATTAAGGTTTAAAAATACATGTTAAATAAGTATATGAGCAGAATTAAGTGATAACAATGCGAGAGTTTGTAAACCTGAATATTTTAAGAAGTATTATAATAGACCTTGTTAAGAATGGTTACTAAGATGCGTCTCAAGAGTTACTTTAACAAAAGAGCTCATTTACTCTAGCATCCTAGTAACAACAATTATGCACATGCTTTATGAAAGGAAAAATAATTTTTTTTTTTTTATCTATTACTACCCTCTTCCTCCAACCAAAATGAGACATTGTCCTCAATGTTTAAAGGTAGAAAGATAGAGTATAGAAGATATCACCTGGAATAACGAAACTGACAAACCTAAAACACACTGAAACAAAAATAAAAAATAACAAAACACAATAATAAAACAAAAAGACACAAAAATTCATAAATGAAGGCTCAAATCCAATCTAAGCTTTTTACGGCTTTCCTTAGTTGACCAATTTATGCGACTCATGGAAGGATCAATTACAGGAATGAAGGATTGTAGTTGGTCAATTAATTGTTCAGTAGTAGCAACAGAGATTATGATTTGTCGTGCAGAAGATGTTAGAAATTCGTGTTCCACAGCATGATCAAGAAAAGGCAACAACTTATCATAATAACCATTAACATTTAACAAACCTATGGGTTTATGGTGAATGTGCAGTTAAGCCCAAGAGGAAATATGAAAGATCTCTTCCAATGTACCTAGACCACCTGGTAAAGCAATGAAAGCATCAGCATGAAAGCAATGAAGGCATTATCATGGTTAAACATTGCATTTATTCGAGCCGACATTGTGGAGACCTGAAGTTCCTCTCCAATTATTTTTCCAATAATGTCCCCTTGTGCTAAAGCTTCAGGGATGACCCTCAAAACTTGACTACCTCCTAAAAATGCAGCTATTGACACACCTCCCATTAACCCAAGACTGCCTCCCCCATACACTAAATGAATCTTTCTCTCAACTAGCACTTGACCAAGATGATTTGCTGATTCTAAAAACTCCTTTTCTTTCCCAGGACTAGATCCACCGAAAACACAAATATTTCTTATATGATGACTTGAGGAACTTGCCATTTCTACACACTTCTGTATTTGTTGAATGTATGGGTTGAGTAGAAATGAAAGGAAGGAAAAGAGGGTTTTATAGATGAGAAATTAGAAAGACAATCGTAACACCTATATGTAGGCCAACTGGAGTCTCACACACACACTCTCTTTCTCTCTCTCTTTATTTATTTATTTACTTTTGAAAAAGCATGTGTATGTACAGGTAATTGTGATTGTGGCTCACATCTTCCCTTGGTTTTACGTCCAAGAACAACTTAAACGCCCTCTATGGGTCGGGGATAGGCTTCCCATCCAGTTTTCTTAAAAACTGGCAAACAAGGTCTTTTTTAGTCAGATTCCCAAGACTAAGTCGATCATGTTCTTTATGAAATAGTGGCCATAAATCATGAATTGCACGATGCACATCTCCACTAGGATGCGTCTCAAGAGTCAATAGAAGATTATCTAAAGACTCCTTACTCAAGCCATCCTTAATGAATTGTATTTTATCTTCACGGTTTATAGATACCATTCCTAAAGAATGACATTGTGTATTACAAGTCCATCTAGCACATCGATGACAGACTTCTAGTCGTTTTGCACGACGTTTCTTTGCAAAAGTGCTTTTACCTGTTCCAGGCATGTGTAAAATGAAGAAGTTAGAGAAATGAAGGAGTTAGAGGACTCACCTGATAATCGGACCTTTGCTTCAATCAACCAGCGAATATCTTCAGGAATTCCATGATTCATTAACAATCTCAATCTTGCATATCTAGCACGGTAAATTTTTGTAATCGCATTCTGAGGCAGAGCGGGAAAATACTTTTTCAATTTTTCAAGATTAGTGTCCATTATCAAATGAGAATTGGAAGAGAGATTCAAAGAATTACACAAATATATACATAGATATCAGTTATTGTGGGAAACTGAAAGAACCGACTTAAGTCACGGAGTACCGTTATCCGCCATTTGACCGGGGTGAGAGAAACTAGCAAAAATCACTCAAAAAGAAACACAAAAACAATGTGAGAAAAACAAAACAATCAACCTTTATCTACAAGATCATTCAAACCAGTTGATTCATTTTCATTAGGAAAATTATCAAAGTAAGCTTTCAAATGATGTCCATTTTTCTTAAAATCATTGTCATTCATTGAATTCTCAATATCACAGGCCCCATAAGGATTGCTCCATCTTAATCTTAGCTCTTTAGGGAATGCATAGAGTTGAGAATTATAAAACAAAACTTTTTGACCAGTATCAACTTTTTGACAATTTTCACAAGTTTTACAGAATGCATGCGTGTCCTTGAACATGGTGGGCCAATAAAATCCATTTTGAAAGATTTTTGCAGCTGTCTTTTTTGATGAGAAATGACTTCCACATGCTTTAGAATGACAAATTTTAATGACACTACTTACCTCATTGTCGGGAATGAATCTTTGAAATATTTGATCAGGACAATATTTGAATAAGTTAGGGTCATCACAATAAAAGTTCACTTCGTTCAAAAACTTTTTTTTCTTGGGTACTCCAATCAGCTGGCAAATCTCCTAAAGCAAGAAAATTGATATTTTTATCATACCAAGGCATTGGACTAAAAGAAAGTAAGGATTCGTTAGGAAAGTAATCATCTATTGGTGTGATGTCAGATGTCGAATCTGTTGTCACTGTTGACAAAAGATCCACATCAACATTTTCGGTGCTTTTTTCATCCGTGATTTCTTCCTCAGCATAAATCACTTGCAAATCTTCAGATTCATCCAACTCATTTTTACTTAAAGTAGATTCAAGTTGATCATAAACTAATTCATCAATATGATCTACTTCTTGTAAATCATTATCTTCTCCTGGTTGTTTGCAAATGTTGAAAATATTCAACTCTAATGTCATGTTTCCAAATGATAGCTTCATCAGTCCATTCCTACAATTAATCAATGCATTAGAAGTTACAAGAAACGGACGTCCTAAAATAACAGGAAATGAATTACATACTTCAACAGGTTGTGTGTCCAAGACAATAAAATCCACAGGATAAATGAATTTATCGACTTGTACTAACACATCTTCAATTATTCCTCTAGACAATTTCACAGATCTATCGGCAAGTAAAAGAGATATAGAAGTTGGTTTTAACTCACCTAGATTGAGACTCTGAAAAACTGAATATGGAAGTAAATTCACACTAGCTCCAAGATCAAGTAAGGCTCTTTTAATTTTATGCTCTCCAATAAAGCAAGAAATTGTAGGACAACCAGGGTCTTTATATTTCAAAGCATTATTGTTCTGAAGAATGGCACTTACTTGTTCAGCTAAAAAGGCTTTCTTTTTCACATTCAGTTTCCTCTTCACAGTGCATAGATCTTTCAAAAATTTAGCATAGGAAGGAATCTGTTTAATAGCATCCAGCAAAGGTATATTGATTCTTACCTGTTTGAAAGTTTCAAAGATTTCAGAGTTGTGATTGACTTTCCTTTGTTTGGTCATGGCTTGAGGAAATGGAAGTGCTGGCAGAGAATCAGTCTTTTCTTTGCAATTTTCAGATTCAACCCTTTCCTTACCCTCAGAGATTGACTCATCATCTTTCTCATAAGGTTCAAGAGTGGGTTTTTCAATTACCTTACCACTGCGTAGAGTAGTGACTGATTTGACTTGATCCATGTGTTGGCTTCCGGAACTACTTGCATTTGCATTGTATTGCCCCTTGGGATTTTGTTGTGGTTGAGATGGAAACTTACCTTTCTCTTGAAAACTGAGAGCAGATGTTAATTTTGCAAGAGTATGTTTAAAATCTGTCATGTTTTGAGCAAGTTGAGTATTGATTGTCTCTTGCTTTTTAATGAATGCATGCAATGTTTCCTCAAGATTTCTTCTAGGAGGTGGAGCATAAGGAGGTGCATATCCATGAAAATTTTGAAAATTATGGTGTGCTTGAAATGGTGGTTGTGAAGTTTGTGCATTATTGTTCTCACTCTTCCAACTGAAATTTGGGTGATTTCTCCAACCAGGGTTGTATGTTTGCGAGTATAGGTTGTGGTTGGGCCTTTGGAGACTGTTTAAAGCATGGGCTTGTTCATGGAGACATTCCTTAAAAGAAGGCAAGGTTGGACAATCATTGGTTAAGTGTTCATTTGTTTCACATATTTGACATGCAATGTTTTCAACAAATTTTAATTGACCACTCTTTTTCAATTCTAGTGCCTCGACTTTTCTAGCTAAAGATGCAAACTTGGCTTGAAGGTCATGATCTTCCCTAAGGTTGTACATACCTCCACTAGATGTATGAGGTTGAGTTTTACTCGGTGCCTCATAGGTACCCGCGGTGTCCCAATTTTGAGCATTTTCAGCTAACAAGTCTAAGTACTCTATTGCTTCATCAGGGTCTTTATCTTCAAAAGTTCCATTGCACATCAATTCAACCATTTGCCTATCTTTAGATGTTAACCCTTCATAAAAATGTGAAATCAATCTCCATGTTTCAAAACCATGATGAGGGCAAGTACTAAGCAAGTCTCGATACCTATCCCAACATTGGTAAAATGTTTCTCCTAGTTTTTGAGTGAAAGTGGTGATTTGTCTTTTGAAAGACTTTGTTCTATGAGATGGAAAAAACTTCTTTAAAAACTATTGTTGCATTTCATCCCAAGCACGAATGGATCCTGGTCTCACATTTTGTAGCCATGTTTTAGCTTTATCTTTTAATGAAAAAGGAAAAAGCTTTAATCTGATGGTGTTCATGCTACAATTTAAATTATTGTACGTGTTGCAGACCTCCTCAAATTCCCTTAAATGCAAGTACGGATTTTCCAATTCTAA
>NW_011500259.1:63384-72202 GCF_000495115.2 Populus euphratica
TTTGGATTGCACCGACATCTCTTTTCTAATTTTGGTCATCTTTTTGCCCTTGCAATTTAAGTTCTTAAAGTCATCAATCAATCTTTTCATTTATGTGATAGGCCTGTATTTAAAATATAATGAAAGCAAAGCATAAGACTATACTTATTCTTACACCATTAGTGTAACCTTTTCACATTTACCACAAATTAAAGGTATCTTATATTATTAGATATATTATTATAAAACATGCTTTAGTTAAGGAGTTATTGATACTTCAAGTGCAAAATGATGATATAAAAACCTTGATAAAAATGCACTTTTAAGTACTAATCAAATCTCTCTTCCAATTCTCATTTGAAAATGGACACTAATCTTGAAAAATTGAAAAAGTATTTTCTCGCTCTGCCTCAGAATGCGATTACAAAAATTTACCGTGCTAGATGTGCAAGATTGAGATTGTTAATGAATCATGGAATTCCTGAAGATATTCGCTGGTTGATTGAAGCAAAGGTCCGATTATCAGGTGAGTCCTCTAACTCCTTCATTTCACACATGCCTGAAACAGGTAAAAACACTTTTGCAAAGAAACGTCTTGCAAAACGACTGAAAATCTGTCATCGATGTGCTAGATGGACTTGTAATACACAATATCGTTCTTTAGGAATGATATCTATAAACCGTGAAGATAAAATACAATTTATTAAGGATGGCCTGAGTAATAAGTCTTTAGATAATCTTCTATTGACTCTTAAGACGCATCTTAGTGGAGATGTGCATCGTGCAATTCATGATTTATGACCACTATTTCATAAAGAACATGATCAACTTAGTCTTGGAAATCTGACTAAAAAAGACCCTATTTGCCAGTTTTTAAGAAAACTGGATGGGAAGCCTATCCCCGACCCATAGAGGGCGTTTAAACCGTTCTTGGACGTAAAACCAAGGGAAGATGTGAGCCACAATCACAACTACCTGTACATACACATGCTTTTTCAAAAGTAAATAAATAAATAGAGAGAGAGAGAGAGAGAGAGAGAGAGAGCGACTCTAGCTGGCCTACATATAGGTGGTATGATTGCCTTTCTAATTTCTCATCTATAAAACCCTCCTTTCCTTCCTTTCATTTCTACTCAACCTATACATTCAACAAATACAGAAGTGTGTAGAAATGGCAAGTTCCTCAGGTCATCATATAAGAAATATTTGTGTTTTCGGTGGATCTAGTCCTGGGAAAGAAAAGGAGTTTTTAGAATCAGTCAATCATCTTGGTCAAGTGCTAGCTGAGAGAAAGATTCATTTAATGTATGGGGGAGGTAGTCTTGGGTTAATGGGAGGTGTGTCAATAGCTGTATTTTTAGGAGGTAGTCAAGTTTTGGGGGTCATCCCCGAAACTTTAGCACAAGGGGACATCATTAGAAAAACAATTGGAGAGGAACTTTATGTCTCCACAATGTCAGCTCGAATGAATGCAATGTTTAACCATGCTGATGCCTTTATTGCTTTACCAAGTGGTCTAGGCACATTGGAAGAGATCTTTCATATTTTCTTTTGGGCCCAATTGCACATTCACCATAAACTCATAGGTTTGTTAAATGTTAATGGTTATTATGATAAGTTGTTGTCTTTTCTTGATTATGCTGTGGAACATGAATTTCTAACATCTTCTGTATGACAAATCATAATTTCTACTGCTACTGCTGAACAATTGATTGACCAACTACAATCTTTCATTCCTGTAATTAATCCCTCCATGAATCGCATAAATTGGTCATCTAAGAAAAGCTGTAAAAAGCTTAGATTAGATTTGAGTCTTCATTTGTAATTTTTGTGTTGTTTTGTTTTATTATTGTGTTGTTTTGTTTTATTATTGTGTTTTGTTATTTCTTATTTTTGTTTGTGTGTTTCAGGTTTGTCAATGTTCGTTATTTCAGGTGATATCTTTTATACTCTATCTTTCTACCTTAAAACATTGAGGACAATGTCTCGTTTTGATTGGGGGGAGAAGCTAGTAATTGATAAAAAAAAAAAAATTGTTTTCCATTTCATAAAGCATGTGCATAATTGTTGTTACTAGGATGACAGAGTAAAGGAGCTCTTTTGTTAAAGTGACTCTTGAGACGCATCTTAATAACCATTCTTAACAAGGTCTATTATAATACTTCTTGAAATATTCAAATTTACAAACTCTCGCATTATTATCACTTAATTCTGCTCATATACTCATTTAACATGTATTCTTAAACCTTAATTTTCACACACACACACACTTTAACATATGATTGTGGGTTGCACATTGGATTATTACATTATTTATGTTCTTTTGTTAAAGGTAACACCTAACGGAAAGGGATTGTATATAATAAAAAAAAAAACAATTAAGGGGAAAGGGATAGTATATAATTAAAAAATAATAATAATAATAATAAAAATGTAGATAAGTTTGGTTTTGTAGCCTCCCTAACCTAAGCAATTAAGCTCGAAGGGGTGTTTTAACACCTAATACCCTAAAGTCAACTGACTTGGGAGCTATTGGCCCAACGTTTGTTACATGGGTTGAGGAGAAAAGCTTAAGGGAATCAAACATTGCACTATCTACATATCACTATCTGCGACCCGAGTTACTAAGCTCGTAGGGGTGTCTTAACACCTAATGCCCTAAGACCAACTGGTCTGGGAGTCATTAGCCGAAAGCTTATTATATGGGTTAAAGATGCATGGTGTTTTTAAAATTATATGTTTATATATTTAAAAAAAAAAAGAAAAAAAAAGAGACAAAAATAATAATCTCAACCCAAGGAAGTTAACCTTAAACATTAGAACAAAAATTTTGTTTTCTTCCAAGAAAAACCCCATAATTATGTGTTGATATATTGAGCACAAAAGAAAGGTTTATATTGAGCACAAAAGAAAGGTTTATGAATATCTTGTTAAGAGGTATTGAGCAGGTATATAAATTTAACGAGAGTTTGTTTATCTGGATAGATTAATGGAAGTTAAATGATGAATACCTTGCTTTGTGGAATTTGCAAATTATTTTTCTTTTTTAATGCTTTGATTACTAGGGACTAGTAATAAGCTGGTCGGGGGGTGTGATTAGTACTTAAAAGTGCATTTTTATCAAGGTTTTATATCATCATTTTGCACTTGAAGTATCAATAACTCCTTAACTAAAGCATGTTTTATAATAATATATCTAATAATATAAGATACCTTTAATTTGTGGTAAATGTTGATTTTAAATGCAGGCCTATCACATAAATGAAAGGATTGATTGATGAATTTAAGAACTGAAATTGAAAGGATAAAGAGATGGTCAAACTTAGAAAAGAGATGTCGGTGCAATCCAAACTGGAACACTGTTCGGTAATTAGGTCATATCTGGAGCTTTTAACGTGATGCATGGTAATATAAACAAGGATGCGTGCTAAAGCAATAAATGCAAGAAAAATAAACATAACATAACAAACATTATAGCAATTGACAAACAAAAGGCAAAGCTTAGTCCATTAGTCCCCAGTGGAGTTGCCATTCTGTCGCACCCGACATCGCGGCGGCCTTAAAATTTATCTCGATTATGGTGAAAAAAATGATTTCTGGTATCCTATTCTTTGATGGGGAATGATATTATTTAAGGAGTTGCCACCTAGTATTATGGTTACTAGGAATCCTAACTGGTCAACAGAGATTTCATAGTACGAGACTGGTTACACAAAAAGAAAGATATTATCACCCCTTGAGCGTTCTGCCTAAGGCAGCCTGCATTGCTCACTTTGTCATAAATTGCTAATGTTATGTTGGCTTATGCTACAGTGGTTTTGCGTGTAATATTCCTGACTTTGGCGCCAGTGAATATTTAACTAATGATATTTTCAATTCTGGCGTTGATAGATATTACATAGCTATGAAACAAAATAAATTTAAATCAGTATTTTTCATTCCTAACTATGGAGTCAGTGAATAAACAAATCAAATAAATTTATTTTTACGCATCACACAAAAAAATAAAATAAATTTAAATTAGTATTTTTATTCCCGACTCTAGTGTTAGTGAATAAACAAATCAAATAAATTTATTTTTTAGGCATACATATTTTTTTATGTAACTAAATAAAAATAAAATACAATAAAATAAAATAAATTTACATCAGTATATTTATTCCTAACTCTAGCATTAGTGAATAAACCAATAAATTTACTTTATTTTATTTTATTTTTACTTGCATATTTTTTTATTTTATGTAATTAAATGAAATAAATCTGAATTAATATTTTTATTCTAACTCTGGCGTCAATAAATATAAACAATAAATTAATATTTATATTTTTTATTTATACATACACAATTCTTTTATTATTTTTTATATTTTTTATTTACATTTTAAGCTGGGCCTATATTTTTATTTTTTTTGGGTTGGACCAGCTAGCCCGGCCCGGCATGATCACTGCTCCAAGCCAGTGACCTGGCCGAGCAAAGAAACATGCACGCGCTAATTAACACGTGTTGCTACACTATGCAAGTGAATTAATATTCACTTGCACAATGTGTTGCTAATTAATTGAAACTAAGCAAGAGACAGAGAAAGCAGCTTACCTAGTTGGCCGAAGGCGACAAAGATGATGGCTCAGCTCATTCAATATGATTGAACCACGCTTGGCAGGGCACCTTTTCCACCTTTCCTTGTGTTTTTCTATCCTTATTTTTTCTGTTGCTAATGACTTTGGAGCATAAATTGAAGGTGAATGGCCAACTTGATCAATGCATGCAGCTTCTTCGTTTTTATTTGCTTGCGTTTTGGGACGAAGACAGAGCTAGAAACACTGATCCTTGCTTTCCTCAATCTTCTTCTTTTCTGTTTTGGTTTTTTTCTTTTTTGGTTTTTCCTTTGTTTTTCCGGGTTTTTTCTTCTCCTAGTTTTTTGTCCTTCACTGCTAGTTCACCTCTCCTTCCTGCCTCTACTCTGTTCTTTTCTTTTTTTTTTGCATTTTTGGCCCCTGTTTCCTTCTGGTTCTCAGCCCCTGTCTCTTTCTGTTCAGTTGGTTCTCCCTCTCTATTTTCTAGTTTCTGGTTGCGTTATTTGCTTTGAGTTGTTTTTTTTCCATCCTTCTTTACTCTGTTTTGGTTCGTCCTCTTATAGAGCTCTAGAAACTTGCTCCCAAATCAGTCTTGCTTTTACAAGTAGCCAATTAATTCACGAACGAGATTATGGGAAAGAGAAGTGGTCCATGATTCGGACCGAAATCACTGCAACTTTTCCATCTCCCCTGTTGAATCGAGATGAAGAAGACGAGCACGACTGTTCCACTCAGCAACGGTTCCGTTTTAGCATAAATGGATATTTTGATTTGCGCCCTTGAACTTTTGGAAATTTAACAATTGGGTCCCTCATGTTTTGAAATGTATCAATTAGGTCACTTAATTAATAAATTTTAATTTTACCCTTGGATAAATTTCAATTAAATCCCTGAATTTATTTAATTTATAAATCAAAGTTTAATTAAGTCCGCAAACTTATTAATTCTTCAATTAAGCTCTTGATTTCATTGATTAAACTAATCAAAATTTTAATTAAATTCTCAAACTTATTAATTCTTCAATTTCTAACCAAGTGACTCTCAAATTTGATAATTTCATCCACGAACTTCAATTTTTTGTTGTTTTAAACCCTTTCTCAAATATATTTATTTTTTAATATTTTTTTCAAAAATTAGATTATGACACTACTGATATGATTAAAGATTATAACAAACTAAAATATAACCTTTCTTTTTTTGCTTAGATGGCGCAAACACAAAGAAAAAAAAAGAGAAACAACACAAACACTAAAAAACTTATAGGAACACTGAAGAAAAACAAAAATAACATAAGAATATGACCTTATTTCAGAGCCTAACTTTGATACAAACTGATGTGAATCTTATGATCACGCTACCCATGATCAATATTGAGATCTGATTTATGAAAGCTAAAATATGTCTGATAGGAGTGTGACACAATTAAAACTTACCCCAAGGCACCAATACTATTGAAATGAGTAGAATGATGCCACGAAACCAATTAATTTTTGATAAGTAAGATTTAGCTTATTCAAAAACTGAAGAATGCATGAATCACTCTAAAAAATTTAGAAGTAATATTCATCAATGACCCTAAAACTTAGGTTATATATGTTTAAATAGTTCTTAAAAATTAACTCTAACAAATCTACTTTTATAAGCTGAATTGACCCACATACAAATCTGACCCAAAAACCTTAAACTGAAAAGCTCAAAACCTGATCCAAACAAGTCTTGGATCTTAATTCAAAACAAAGTTTTAATTAAGCCCAAACATGAAAGAAAATAATAAAAATAACTAATATGTCATTAAAGACTTTCTTTTTCCTTTTTCAAGCATAGGGAATGAAATATAAAGAAAATAAAGTCTTAGAGTAAAATGTAAAAGTTCCAAGCTAAAAGGACCAAAATTAAAAGTGGATGAATTTTAAAGGCAAAAATATCAAAAAGGTAAGTGATGAACAATTTATTCTTGTAAAATTGAGCACCAATATAATGACATAATACTTTTTTGACACCACAATAATCTAATATAAAGTAAATCAAAATAAATTCTCAAGCTTAATTCTCATTCAACACAATAAGATAGGACAAATTCAAGTAAAGAAACTTCAATGACTAAAGTGAAAATAATAAGGATAAAAAAATAAGAAATATTATGTGAATTCATAGTGAAATAAGTTAAGGTCTACAATAAAACTCTAAGCTCTTTTAAATTTTCTCTAATAGGTTGAGACAATGCACAACATAGAAACTAAAAGAGGATTACCATAGAAGGCTTAATAAGCAAAAAGTGTTCCTATTTTCTTATACTTTTTAGGGTAACTTTTTTTAACCGAACCATTTCATGCCTAAATTACCTTTAAAATTACACTTTGTGTTTTATAGTTTAGTTATTTTTTTTATCTTACCTTTATTCTTTCAGAAATTATAGTTTGCATTCTAGGGTAACCTAAATTTTTAATTTGAACAAAATTATAAATCTTCCCTTATATATAATATAACACAACACCACAAATCTTTCTCTAGACTCAATTTCTTTCTATTCAAACATGAATTCTCTCTATCCTATCCATAAACACAAAATTGATTTTCATGGGTTATTGTTCATAGAACACTAATCTTAATTAGTCAATTTTACTATTGGCAAAAAAATCATCTTTATTAATAAAAATACACTGGTGCAAACATATTTTTTTTTAACACCAGATCTACTAAGAAAAATAGCCCTGTGCCTATTGAATTAGAGTGTTGATTTTATGGGTTTACATAAGGAGGCCAAACATGTTGAGGTAGACTAAGAAAATTCCCACATCTCTTTTTTTTATACCCAATATTTTTGCCTTTACTTTAGATTTGTTGGTGATCATATTGGTGTAAAGGCTGAGCTTATCAACTTGTCTTTACTTGTTATCTCTCTTAAATTGAAGAGCATTATTTCATTATTGCTTGTTGTTCCTACCTCATCACTTACTAGCACTGCAAACCAAGACAAAATGATGATAGATGTCGGTGAAATCATTATCCTTATCTAGGTTTTAGTTAATATGCTCTCATATTTTGTTATATAGTCTTAGGTAAAAAAATAAAGCAATAGTTGAAAATAAATTGGTTCTAAATGGATAAGGATATAATGATACACACACACATGAGGAACTAGTAAAAGACAAAATGAGTTTTAGCAAGTGAGAGAGTTGGTGAATAGGTGAAGGATTGAATTATTTGTAATAATTTAGAACAAACCATAGTAGAGATCTACTGTAATTCCTCTATCGGTGGTGTCATACCAATAACATTTGAATAAAAATACTTTATTAATCTCGATATGATATTACAATTCAATCACCTATTCTAACTTGCTATAATAATCAATTTTAAACTTATTAAAAGTTGATCCCTTAACACAAACTTCATTATTAAAAGTCTTTCTACCTTGACCATACTCTTTGGTATAAAAGACATATCATTTGATGAAATACTCGTTATAACACTTAGTTTTACTTTCAGAATCCAAAAATAGTAAATTCAAACTATCACTAACATTCTCTTCTAATTGATAAATCTGTGACAAGATTATAATGATTAACAAATAAAGAGAAAGGCTTATTGAAATTAAGTGTTTTAAAAGTTAAGAATTATTAAGTAGTGCTTACGTATGTTCTGAACTATGTAAAAAATTGTTTATTTTATAATTGAAAAATTTGAGATTCAGTTAGATGTGAATTTTGAAATAGTAAAAATTAATGATGTTGTATACGAAGAATTTTTCAATCTATCAGTTTATAAGAGTACAATAGAAAAATTGTTTAGAAATAACAGCATATTAATATTATAGTTATTGAATAAAATGTCTTAATTCATTTTTTTTAAGTAGCACATAATTATATTCATGTCTGAATTCAATTTCTTTCAAGTATCTTTTCCTCACTATAATTTGTAAATGTCATGCAAGATAGGAAAGCATATATAAAAAAAAAAATCATACTTGAAGGCACTTCCCCACCGTCATCAAATTTTAGAATATGATTGATTCTTGTTCTCAAGTGTGGCTCAAAACAGTAAGAGATAAATGTTGAGATCTCTTTAACAATATAAGCCTCATGACAAGATGAAAAGATTAATGTCTTCTCCCAAGTGCAGGAGTGTCGAAGTAATAAATGACCCAGCAAGACCGAAGTCGAACCACAAGGAGGTTAATTGTATAAATTATAAACAATAATTATGAACAACAATAATAGCAATAACAACAATAATAACAATAACAACAACAACAACAATAACA
>NW_011500259.1:73335-73694 GCF_000495115.2 Populus euphratica
TTATTGGTTGAGTGTTCATTTGTTTCACATATTTGACACACAATTTTTTCAACAGATTTTAATTGACCACTCTTTTTCAATTCTAGTGCCTTGACTTTTCTAGCTAAAGATGCAAACTTGGTTTAGAGGTCATGATCTTCCTTAAAATTGTACATACCTCCACTAGATGTATGAGGTTGAGTTTTACTCGGTGCCTCATAAGTACCCACAGTGTCCAAATTTTGAGCATGTTCAGTTGAAGTTTGTACATTGTTGTTATCACTCTTATAACCGAAATTTGGGTGATTTCTCCAACCAGGGTTGTATGTTTGGGAGTATGGGTTGTGGTTGGCCCTT
This sequence comes from Populus euphratica, assembly GCF_000495115.2. Lineage (NCBI taxonomy): Eukaryota > Viridiplantae > Streptophyta > Magnoliopsida > Malpighiales > Salicaceae > Populus > Populus euphratica. The sequence continues at coordinate 73,672 of NW_011500259.1, forward strand.
AGGAAACTGTTTAAAGCATAGGC
>NW_011500259.1:78276-106401 GCF_000495115.2 Populus euphratica
CAGTGTTCCGGTTTGGACTACACCGGCATCTCTTTTCGGAGTTTAGCCATCTATTTGTCCTTTCAATTTCAGTTCTTAAATTCATTAATCAATCCTTTCATTTATATGATAGACCTGCATTTAAAATGAATATTTACCTTAAATTAAAGGTATCTTATATTATTAGATACGTTATTATAAAACATGCTTTAGTTGAGTTATTGATACTTCAAGTGCAAAATGATGATATAAAACCTTAATAAAAATGCATTTTTAAGTACTAATCACCTCACATATCGAAGCCTCAATATTCACCTTATTTTTAAATTTTTTCATTAGGTTGAACAAATAAATGTAATAAAATAAATGTTTTAATTAAAAAAATATATAAACTTAATTAGGATGTATGTGTAATCCCTAATCTCTTGAATTGATACATTCATCTATACTAGATAAGACCTTTAATTTTGTCTCAAGCGGTAAATCTATAAGTAGATGTTCTACTTAGTTAAAGAAAGATAAAGATAATATCATCTCAAATTTACAGGTTGCCTGAATGATATTCATTTCAAGCTTTTCCATGTCTTGGATATGCATCTTGTTAGACCATATATCTCTAAAAAAATAATTGATCTCTGTGAGTGTATCTCATATTTCTTTTGACAATAAATCACAATAAGCAGGTAGAATGAGTGTTTGTATAAATACATGGCAATTATAGCTTTTCATTCCATACAATTGTCATCCTCCAAGTTCATCAATTTAGATATATTCGAAGTATATCCATCAAGAAAACATGCACTCTTAAGTCATTAGTAGATAAAAAAAATCATGTATTCTTATCCAAGGCAAAGTTGGTTTTAAGTTTTGTGACTAGTGACTTATCATAAACCAACTCTATATTTTTACAATGACAATAAATATATATTCATTCTAACCTTTATGTTGTCATTTGTCTTCCATTTCATGTCCATTATCATGTTAGAATATTTTTAAACATGTTTTTTTTCAATAAGCATGACACCTAAATTATGATAGAGGAGATTAGTCTTTTAATAAGAAAACTCCAAAAAAATACTTTTCTTTATCCAATTATGGATCATACCAAAACCAGAAAACTTCTACTTACCGAATTAAAAATCAAACATAATGCCCTCATACTACAAGTCCACTCATATAATTTTTCACTTGATAGTACTGACAGTGTAGCACGTCTTTCAACTCTACCTACAAAAAAGTCATTTCTATTCTTTCTATACTTATGATCAGTTAACAAAAACCTCAAGTGATAATAAAAAAGATGATTTACCATTATTTGTTAAGGTAAGGCCTTGTTATTTTTCATATGGTATGGACATGCTAATTTTTCATACGTGTTTTAACAAAAAACCATCCCATATGTAAAACAATAATTCATAGTCCATTTCAAAGCTGCATTCATCTGGAAAATTCTGTTTTCTTAAGATATTATATGTCAATGTCCTGGATGATTATAATTGCTTTAACTCATCAATCAATAGTAAAAGATAAATATCTGTATTCCTATTAGAACTATTAGGACCAGATATGATCATAGATAAAAAAATAAATTCCAACCTCATACATATCCCCAGTAACAAATTGTAAACCATGGATATCACTGGTCAATAAGAATATGGTACAATAAATAACCTAAATGAATTGAATTTGTTTGTATATAACTCAACACATATATTTTGTGTTTCTATTGAAAACTAAGGATGCATCCTATAAAACTACTTTTAGAATTCTCCATAAAAAAAGTGCGTCATGATTTCATCCACCACATCATGTGAATGATGCTATGTCATATGCTCATTAGTGTTTGGAGACATATATAACATTTGCAGTCTAAAAGTGATTGATAAGTATCCTAGTTTTCTATGTGTGATAAAAGTTTTTTCCTTTCCAGTTTTTGGCTTATATCAAGCATGCCTATAGTTTTACACTCGGTCAAATCTATAGTTTCTACATAGTACAATATGCAAAAGTTTAGATATATGTTGATTTTTCGGTATCCTAGACCAAGGGGTTTTATCGTGGATTTAGCAGCATGAAAGTTATCTTTTAGTCCATTCCCTTTAGGTAAAATACTTCTCGCTCATTTAATGATTCTATCATAACCAACCTCACTCAACCCATAATCTAATTTGATAATGAACATCTATGCAATGATTGATAAATTACCATGATTTGTGCACCTGTCCCATGATAGTTTGTCAAAATCTTTCAAAATATATAAAAACCTGGCTATATCTATATTTTGGTCTTCATCTATGATTGAACACTCACCTGCATCATCCTAATTCATTCTTATTGCTTCCATAACCATAATCATATAATGATTACTATTATCATTTACAACTTCATGCATTTTGTTAGAATTAGAAATTGACCCAACAGTTCTTTTTACCATGGTCTCGTAATAAACATATAGTTCTCCATATGCAAACTAATACAAATATTTTTCCATTAACTTCTTTGATAGAAGATGCCTCATAACAACATTTAGATCGATAAACCTTTTATTTTTACACATCTTGCATAAATATCTAATATCACTTCCACTAATATTTTTTATATTAGATAGTGCGTAATTAATAAAACTCTCAATCTCATTACAATAATTCATCTTGTGCAACCCTTCAGGTGAAACTCAATACATCCAAGAACAATCATCCATTACTTATATGAATCTTATACAAAATATTGATGACAACATATATTAATTAATAATATAAACTAAACAAATTATCGGTACCGAACTAATTAGCTATCATTGATTTAACTCTAACTTATTTAATCTATTTTAATAGAACCCTTTAATCATTATCTATTTTCTCCAAAAAAAAATCAAGTTCCTCTAAATTTACTAAAATTTCAATTTAACAATACAATCGACTAGATGTAAAATATACCATTTAAATAAGATATTATTTATTTCATTATAAAATACCTAATTTACAAAATCAAACTCAATCTCATTAAATGAAAAACAAAAATGATTTTTTTTAAAATCTTAAATAAACTCTAACATGTAGAAACCATACATTCATACAATAGATTTATGTAGGAAAAACTATAAAATAAGAAAACATACAAACAAACTACATATACTATATAAAAATATATAAAAAAATTAACATTTTAGAAATGGGTTACAACAAAAAATTGATAGTTTTACTTACTTGATTTGGCAAATGTTCAAAAAAAATTCATAACAGAGATACTGACAAACTAAGTGTTAGGGTGGCCAAATTTATAATGATGAAAGCTTGGTTTGTAAAAAAAATTAAAAAGGTGTTGTGAGTTGTTTTTTGTAGTAGAAAAAGAAGAAGTGAAAAAAAAGGATAGATGAAGTCATATATTAGGTTATAACTTAAATATTATCAATAGATTCAATGATGAAAATTAACAACATAAATATTTTATCGATAATTCTATTTATAATAATGACATGTTATTTTTTTATATAATTTTTATTTTCAATTATAATTCTTTATATAATTATCGATAAAGAATTTTCATCGTAAATACTAATGAAAACAGTAAGGTAATGTTTTGTAAATAAATATCTACGTAATCTATAAATGATGTTATATTTCTCATTATTTTTATTTATATTTGATAACTTTATGCTAGCACAACCATTTAAAATTTCGTAACAAAGATGCCCATTGACAATATAACAACTCTTCAGCCGTTGGATCTCCCAATAACAGGTACTAACATCAGTCCTTGGAAGAAGCATGGTTGCTCTTCCTTCAGTAATGCCTCATGGCTCGACACAGTCTCGGCTACTCTCTTGAACACCTGTAGTGACTCTGGGTCGGCCCCTATCTGCTCTGGATCCTCCGGCACCTCAATCTCCATTGACATTTCTTACAAACACGATGACCAATCAATATAAGGTTTGTATAATGATTTATTTAAGGTTTTGATCGGAGAAAGATATTATTTTAATAAATGAAAGCTGACTTCAACATAACTTATAGTTAAAATCAAAACCAAAATACAATATTTATGCTCCAAACTTCTACTGGACAAAGTAATTAGTTCCACATTGAGGCCATCATCGCATTACCTTGAGCTTATGGGCCCAAACTGATGGGATAAATGTGGGCCCTTGAAAAGACCTTCAGCCCAGCTCAGGCCACTAAAAGTTTCTGTTTGTTGTTGTGTGTTCCACTTGTGCAACTGCCATCCTCTTCACGAATGTTATAGATGGGATTTGCTGTGTTTATTTCTAGTTATTATAATTATAGTGTAGGTTATGAAATAATAAGATAGTGTTTAGGATATAATAAGTGTAAATATTTATTAGTTCATGACCATTAACAAGTAATTTCTTTATTAGTTAATGATTTGTAACTTGAAAGTATTATAATTATCTCTAGCAATAGTTACCATATATATATATATATATATATATTAGGAGGATCTCAGCTGAACTTTATCAAAGCTAAAGTTTAGGATTTCCTTGATAAAATATATTGGATGGGAATTCTCCAAGACGGTAGCCATGGACGTTTGACTGAGGACCTCAAACTGGATAAACAATCTCCGGTGGATTTCTTCCCGGACACCGATGGAGCATCTGCTCCACTCCCCGGCCTTGACTAGCGTAGTTTCTATCCTGGACCTATGACCATCCATATAATCAGAAAAAACCAGACAGTTTTATGGGATCTTACATGTCTAAGACCAGATATTTGATTCTGAATACGCTTACCCTCTTAAAATTTGTTTGTGTCAAAGACAAATGCCTACTGTAGGAGGGAAGGGATATAGGGCGACAGGAATTCCTCGAACCAGTTATTTTCTCCAAACGACTGTGTTTGGTGAGTAGTGTACTTTTGTCACCCACAGCTTTTTGATCAGCGCCACACAATTCAGCTAATCTTATTTAGGATTTGTTCTGAGCTAATCGTACTTTCATTTTTGTATCTTTTCATATTTATTTACGGGGGAGGATGGAGATAAGCCTGGATGCAATTAAGAGGCCTTTTCTTCTTGCTTCACCTACATACTTAGGGCTTGGGACCCTTGACGTTGAGAGGTTTGAAACTTTAATCATGATCCCTGTATTTGGAGGGTGTTTTAAATTGTTGTTATAGTTATTTTTTAAAATATTTTTTATTTGGAAATATATTAAAATAATATTTTTTTATTTTTTAAAAATATTTTATCTGAATATATAAAAAAATTAAATATTTTTTAAAATACAAAAATAAACAACCTTTCATCTTCTAATATAGTTAGTCTCTCTTCGGTTTTTGCCTCCATGCATGCTAGAACTGCTAAAGATCCCCTCCTTTTGCCTCGTATGGCACTTTGCCAAAGATGCTGGCTACCTCCATGATTTTGCTGGAAGCTGCCATAGAAACACACCTTAGGGCCGGGATGATTAGTTCGTTGATCTTTGATTAGCTTCTAAAACAACATGATGATAAAAATCTCTAGCATTGTTTCGATTTAATGTTCGATTCATTATATTAAAAATTATGAGTGTAAATTAGTCTCCCTAAGTCTGAGAAATGAATTAATTAGTCCTTTTTATTTCTAAGACTAATTATTTAGTCCATTTATATACCAATGTTAACAGCATTTAATTTAATATTAATTCATTTCAAAAAATTTCTATTTTTCTTCTTCATTTCTTGACATTATTCATGGTGTTTTGAAAATCTATTTTCTTATAATATTCCACTCATGTTCATATCCTGAATGACAATAATATAAAGAGAAAAACAATGGGCCTGAAAGCTATCACTCCGAGCTTCTTACCAGGGAAAAATCAACCCTACCCTATTATTTTAATGCTCTTAATTACGTTGTATAAGTTGGAAATTGCAAGAATACAAATTCAATTTCTCCCATTTTTTTTTTTTTTTTTCCACCAAGTAGCCATAGGTTAGGTGGGTGTCATCCATGGGGTCTATAATACATGAATGGCCTTACAAGTTAAATTAATCGCCACCACCAATATTGTATACTGAGTCAAGCAGGCCTCAACTCCCAGGCCCCGATTACTAAAAATCATCAAAATAAAATTTCTAAAGAACAGAATACTAAATAATTGAGGCTTACAGTTAAGAGTCATTATCCATATACATATATATTATATATAAAGAGGACCCCAAATAATTTAATTCAAGTCTCGGCGGCCACAAACGAACGAGGAAGAACCACACTCCCAATATATATATTTCATCAAACAACAAAAGATGATGACTGAAAAGAGACTTCCAATATGTTTTGCTCCCCTTTCACACCGCCGAGCTAACCCCACTCCACCAACCCTACCGTCCATGAACTAATTTGTTTTCCTGTTTGGTTGCCAAGAAATTAAGCTTCCTGTTCAAGGGCAAGGAAAATAAATCTGGGCATGCAGAGAGGTGTGTTGTGCGTGAATGTGCTGTCAATTCTACAAGAGCGACAGTGCCCAATTGGGCATGTGTGGAAGGAACATTGAATACGTGCATGAAATGAATTGCTCATGCTGGGTTTTGATTAGTCAACATATACAGGCAAGATATGGCATGCTGGTCAAGAATTCATGGAAAACTTTAGGAAATAATTCGTGCTGGGTTTTGATTAGTCAACATATCTATACATCAACAGGAGCTTGGCCATTTTAGAGAAGTTTGGAAATTGGACCAAATCATTAAAACAATTGAAAACCTCTAGGCGGCCTAAATCTCCATGTATATTTGAAAAAAATTCAGTCAGAACAGTTTTAACAGAGAAAGCAGAGGGAGGCTTGAGAGTTTAGTGGCCGATATATTTCAAAATATTTTTTTGTTTAAAAATATATTAAAATAATTTTTTGATTTTTAAAAAAATATTTTTGAAATCAACATATTAAAAAAATTTAAAAATATAAAAAATTAATTTTAAATAAAAATTTAATTAAAAAAAAAAAGCAGTTAGGAAATACCATCTAAATGTCGCTTATAGAGTTGTTAGCCACACCATGGCGAGTGCTTGGACATGGTCATGCTTTGAAAAGAGAGGCCATGTTCATTGCAACATCTGTACGGAACTACTATATGATTTGTCATATTTAGTTGAATGGGTTATTTTGGAAGCATCTTCGGCCTAAACTGATTGGCCCAATTAAGCTCTCAAGGAAAACGACCCGTCACCTAACCACAGGACAAAGGGCTCCACCACTTTGACAAAAGCCCATGTTATTGGAAGGCTTTGCCACCCCAAACTCTCCGACTTATTTAGAGTGTCTTCGTTAGTTATTAGAATATATATATATATATATTCATTCTCTGTTTTAGATATATAATTTATTAATTTATATATAATATCATTCATATTAGAAGTTCTCATATAAAAAATATTCTTATCTAAAAATAAAATATTTTATATTAGTTTTATAATAAAAACTAGATTTATGAAACTATCTAGATATAGAAATATAGCAAAAATAACTATAATCTCTTAGAACTAGTTTTTATAAGAAATCAAAGCCATATTTTATATTATTATATAATTATATAATATCATTCATATTGAAGTTATCATAAAAAAAAATATTTTTAACTAAAAATAAAATCTTTTATATTAGATTTATAATAAAAACTAGATTTATGACACTAACTAAATATAAAAATATAGCAAGAATAACTATTATCTCTTGCACCACTAAAAAGTAGTTATATATAAAATAAAGAAATTAGATTACTCATGTATTTTTTAGATAGAAAACCCTTTAAAATTTGTTTTTCAAAGTTGTAGGTTCTAGTTTTTTTAGTTAGATAGAGAAATATTGCTTTTTTTTTATAAAAAAAAAAAAGACTTAAATTTCTCATATAATGATGGGAACATTCTCCAACATAAATCTTCTTAATGGGATTTTTTGTCTGCTTCTTGGAGTACGTCTCAATCGCCTTTGAAGGACAATCATCAATGGATTGCCTAACTTAACTTTTCTTAGGGCAGGCCATGAGTTACTTTTTGTAGCTTCATATCCCACTAATTTATGCCAGTTCATGGAGACGACATGCCCACTATCCTCTTCCTTTTCCAAGATTTTTTTTTTTTCTGGCTACTCTCCACCGCCGGGGAATCCAGTGGCATCTGCCCCTTGAAAAATCGTGTGGCATTGTCAATTTGCCTACCTCTTCATCCTCCATTGATTTTAAGTGTTTTTTTTCAAGTAAAAATATTATTTTTATATATTTTTAATTAAAAAACATTCTGGAAAAGCTTTAGCGTTTAGAAATGTCAGCAAATCTGTATTTTAAAAAACATTATTTTTTTATTAAAAATTAATTATTTTTTTATATTTTAGATAGTTTTGATACACTGTCCGATTAAAAATTAATTATTTTTTTATATTTTTGATACACTGTCAGAAATAATTTTAAAAAATAAAAAATATATTATTTTAATATAAAAATTATTCTAAAAAACAGCAAAGCAGAACACAAACAGATAATTGTTGGTTAAATCCCATCAGTGTTTTTCTTGCTGGATGGTAAGAACTAACATCAGTTACAAGTAAAGGAGGAGATTTTGACAAGGTGATATCCTCACATATCCATATTCAATCATAAGCTTATGCTTTTCGTTTGCAAAGTATATCACCAAACTTGACCTAATCGAAAGCTTTATAAAGAAAGCATAATAAATTAATTTATTTTTTCAAGGGCATGGATGCATGCATTACATGGGCACAATGATTAAAGTGTGGTGGAAAAATTATTGGCATACAACTAGGTACTTCCATCAAATAATTAATCAGAAAATATTCAGTGTAAGCGCTTAGACTTGAATTCTCTGCATGAAGCCTTGAACTCGTCAAAGCTTTTTACAATGAGAAATCTTATTAGAGCGGCTTGCACGTCAATTAGTTTTTTTTTATTGCAAATATTTCTAAAGATTTTAATAATTTCTTTTACATGCTGATTTCAAGATTTGAACTTGGAATATTAACAGAAATATATAAGATCAAGGTCGATTTCTTAGAGTTAATTCATGAAATATGTATGTTGGATTTCAGTTTAAAATAGAGATAGGAGATCGTTTTTTTTAGAGTTAATTCACGAAATATATTCATTAAAAAAACTGAATGATGTTGCCATATATAATTCACGAAATATATATTTTAACTAAATATTAGCATTTAAAGCAATATAAAAAATTGAGAAAAGGCCACCAATCTTTTAAATGAAAATGAAACTCAAACTCAACTATAAATCTTATTAAGCTCAAGTTTCCCTTCCTATATGGATTAGCTCAAAAACATAAGGAAGCATCCATTATATATTTTAAATTAGTTAATGATTCAGTCCAAAACAAAAATATTAAAAAAGATATTGAATATATTAACTTTAAAGATTTCAATCAAGTCAGATTTAAAAAGTCTATTAGAGCATTAGTATATCTTATATGCAAGAGGAGTCAATCTAACCTTATTTAGGTTATGAAATGAGGAGAAAACATAACAAAAATAAAAAAGACTTCAAAACTGACTTAAAAAATAAAGTGGCAACAAGGCTTTCTAATTATACAAAAAGATTATTCTAGCAACTTTAATTATGATTCCTAATATTAGAAGGATCTTAAGTGGTGGAAAAGAAGAGAATTAATACCAGCTATTACTTTCCTTAAAAACACACACAAATTTGATATCAGAATCCTACTACAACTTAGAAATAATATGGGCGACCGCCTTTCTTTTAGTTTCTAAGATTAATGAACCGCATGGAAGGCTATAAACAAGCCTTGAATTAGTTCTGTAATATTTTTTTTTTCTCATAGCAGAACATGGATTTAATATATAAACTTTATTTTATTTTGTTGGCTACGGCCTAAGACTTATTTGAGCTTAACTAAAACTTTCTTTTTAGCCAGGATTCAAGGCTTGTTTGGATTAGGTTATGAGCTTTTCAGTTTAAGATTTTTCGATTAATCTTATAAGTGAGTCAAATCAGTCCACTATGACAAATCCATTATAGCTATATTTTCTTAAGTATTTAAACCCTTGTAAAGCCTAAAGATGGAAACTCTTTTTTATCAATAAGAATTCAGAACATTTTTATTTAACTTGTGTGAGAGTGATTCTTCATTCTTTATTTCTTAAACAAACTAAATCTGATTTATTGAAGATTAACTGGCTTCATGACATCATCCGACTTCATTCTAATAGTGTTGATGTCATGAAACAGGTTTTCATTGTATCATATTTCTATCAGATCTATTTCAACTATCCGGGATCAGATCTCAATCTTAATTATAAGTTGTGTAATCATGCAATCACGAGATTCGTATCACCTTCTATTGCTATTACTTCACTAACTTTTTAATTGAAAAATGATTAATATAGTATTTCTTTCAAATAATTATGCTACAATATTTAGCCCTTAGCCTTAATAAATTCTTACTAAAAGACTAATAATCTGATTTATTACTTTCAGTTTCAAGAATCTTATAAGTATACATAATCAAATTCTTAACACCTATTTTTTTGTCAAATAAATCCCTAATATCCAAATTCAATCCAAAAAGAACTTTTATTTGCCAAATATATAGACATATACATAAAAGTTTTTAACAAAAACTAAAAAAAAAAAAGGAGGAGTGAATGGTTGCAATGTTGATGGGTAGTTGAAAAAAATTATCAGTTACTTGAGTTTGTACATTTTAATATATGTGAGTGAAACATTGTGTTAACTAGAGATGGAAATGAATATTTTATAACTTAATTGAATATTATACCTAATTTAAACATGTTTACTAACTAAGGAACTAAAAAGAATTTAAAAAAAAATAAAGAATTTAAAACAAATGTAGAAAATCATTAGGAAAGAAAAGATTAAAGTTCTTAAAAGTGATAAAGAAGATGAATATTTTCTTAAAGATTTTTTCATATATTCTGTGAGGAAAATAGAATAATTCATCAAGTGAGAATACCTTATACACCATAACATAATGGTCTTACATAAAAAAAAAAAACTTTATAGAAATAGTTAACATTTTAAGATTGAATGCAAAGTTAACATATTATTTGTGTTATGAAGATTTGCATATTACATGTCATATTCATAATAAAGTATCATCTAAAAATTTACATGTTTCTCCACGTAAAGTACGAAATGGTAGAAAACTAGATATAAATTATTTTAAAGTTTAGGGGTGCGTAGTGTTTTACAAAGTTCATGGTCCAAACCTAAAGCTTTTGAAAGTATTTTAATTAGTTATGTACAAAACTCAAAGCAATATAGACTTTTAATTTTAGAAACTAATGTCATAGTTAAATATATACCATATTGATATTGAAAATGAACTTGCTAGTGATTCTAATGTATAAAAACCTAATCTAGGAAATTTTTATAGTACTATAGGAATAAATATCAACACTTAAACCATAGGTTCATTTTAAAGAGACATAGATAAATGATTAAAGAGAAAGTAACATTCAAACCTGTTAAAAAAGATAAGAATATTTTAGCTAGGCTCAAAAACATATTTTTTAGTTTCTCTCTTCTTTGTATCTATCTTTCTTTTATGAAGTAAGCATTAATAGTTACTTTTGGAGCATTCTAAAATTTCTTCCTTGTCTAATTGTTATGATGCCTTGTTTAACTTTAAATGAAAAGCTTAAAGACTTAGAAATTGAAGGTTCGATAGAACCTAGACAGATTTAAACAAATAAAAAATAAAAAGAAACATGTATTTTTAATAGAAAGTAGAAGAACCATAATGATGAAAAAGACATGTGATACTAAATTTCAAATATAATCCAAATACTTTCTATAAAGCTATGTCTTCCAAAAATGTTAGTTTTCAGGGGGGAGTTGTAAATGATAAAATAAACTCAAATTGTCTAACAATGCTTAGGGAAAAAAGTTGCAAATCATAAAATAAACTCAATATTATCTAACAATACTTAGATCTTAGTAGATTTACCACAAGGTTCCAAGCTTATAGGATGTAAATGGATGTTTATGAAAAAAAATACAAAATTGATAATTTTACACATGCCTTCAAAGCAAGATTAGTGACACGACTAAAAGATTGATGTCTTCTTCCAAGTGCAGGAGTGTCGAAGTAATAAATAACCTGGTAAGACTGGGGTCGAACCACATGAAGGTTAATTGTATAAATTATAGATGACAATAATCCAACAACAATAATAAAAATAACTATAATAACAATAATAATAATAGTAGCAATAATAATACTAATAGTAGTAGTAGTAGTATCATTAATAATAATAAAAAAAAAAATGAAGGAGAAGAAAACGAAGATGATTAGAACTTTGAGATGGAATCTTAACGTAAGAATTAAACAATGATAATAATAAATGTCAAGGTTAAAAGATTCACTAATGGTATGTCAAACAAGTATAGTATAAACTCTTATTATTCAATTGGAAACCACACATAAAGGAGGTTCCAATAGACTAAGATCCTTAAATATATGGCAAATGCGTCCTTTTATAGGCCAAAATTGGGAACTATTGATTTGATGACTAATTGATGAGTGGGTGACCAACTCTTGACTTGGTGACAATCCTTATCTTCTCTTGTCTGTACAAAACGTCATTGATAACGTTAAAATTGGAGCCATTTGATCCAAGATCTACAGCTCCAGATATGCTCAATTACTGAAAAGTGTTCTAGTTTGGACTGCACCAACATCTCTTTTATAAGTTTGACCATTTCTTTGTCCTTTCAATTTTAGTTCTTAAACTCATCAATCAATCCTTTTATTTTGGTGATAAGCCTGCATTTAAAATAAATATTTACCATAAATTAAAAGTATCTTATATTATTAGGTATGTTATTATAAAACATGTTTTAGTTAAGGAGTTATTGATATTTGAAGTGCAAAATAATGATATAAAATCTTGATAAAAATAAACTTTTTAAGTACTAATCATTCATCTTCTTCCTTCTTCTTCTTTCACAAAATTATTTCTCTTGTTTTCTCTTCTTTTCTTTTCTATCGCTTTTATTCTTCATTAAAATCAAGCATTCTCTTCTTCTCTCATCCTTAGGTATGTTGCTTTTCTTCATTTTTATTTCTTTTCTTCTTTCTTTTTTGGGTTTAATATCAATCTCTTTTATTTTCTTTTTTCAATTATCAACCAAAATTAAGCACACCATTAAGGTAAAAAAATTTCATTCCTTTATCTTTTTTTTTTTGCATTATTTTTGTTCAATTTTATGTTCTTAATAATTTTATGAATTAATATATATGAAGAATTTTAGTTATTGAAATAATTTTTGCATTATTTTTTTGAATTTTAGATATTTTAAAAAAACTGTTGATCAATTTCAATTCAATTTGTAGGATTAATTTTGATTATTATTTTATATTTTTTTAAATTTAGGATTAAAAATACTATCATTTAAAAATGATTGTGTTGAGTTTTAGTTATTATTGTAATAATTTTTGCATTATTTTTTTTTTCAATTTAAATTAAATGTGAATAGTTAATTTCTATTTTGGTAAATTTAGAATTTTTTTTGTAAATTTAGAATAAAAAATATTATCATGTAGAAAATAAAAATTTTGTATCAAATTGAATTATGCTAAATTGTTAGTAGAATCTAAAATCAAATCAAATGGTTTGTGGCATATATATATTGTATTTGCATATTTAAAATTTTTATGTAGTCTCCTGTATAGGGAGATGTTAATAAATTGTGTTTTAAAAATAGGAATCATTTCATTTTATATATGTTAATTTGTGTAGATGTCTAAGAAAAAGTCTATTGTATGTGGCAAGGATAAGATCGTTGTTAGTTCTTCTAAGAGTGACACTGACAACCACAAGTTATTAGATATCAAACAAGAATAGACACTTGAGGCACGAACATCGACTCACTACACGAACTCGTTGATTATTATGCTGTAACATCGAGGCTGGTCCCTTCATAATAGGATCCATTTACCTGCAAGTATGAGGTCTAATGGAAGAAAGACCTTTCAATATAAGTTTGTTTAGATTTTACATCGATATGTTTAATAATTTTTGAAAAAATAATTTCATTTAATAAATATAATTTCAGGTTTACAAACATTGACGCTACAAGAGCAATAACATCGGCCTTTAAATTATTGATAGAAATTTCATTGTTTCAATGGAGCCAAGTTTTCAAATATTCTAAGTAGATACCGCAAGTTGATACATGGTTTTTAAGGTTAGTATTAGCTTAAATACTTTTTATGTTAATTTGGTTAGTTTATTGAAATTACTGAAATTTTCTTTTTATAAATTTTACTTCAGGAGAAAATTTAAATAAGAAAGAGCTGATAATAATATTGTGAGTGTTTGTGAGAATCATGCTGGAATTACATAAGATCAAATTCAAGATACTTTTTTTATTTCAAATATTAAAATTTAATTTTTCATTTGCTAACAAATAATTAGTTTCTACCATATAGGTGACGTGATTTTTAAAATGAAGTGCAAAAAAAAATGTGAAAGAAAGAGAATTTCCGAGATTAAAAGACATGATAGTTTGAAAGGATTTTAGACTATTGTACATCTTAGTGGTTGTACGGGCAAAACACATTCAATATGTCATGTCCATGCGTTTCACACAATGGTCATAGTCTGGTGCACAAAATCAGAACCGGTGTGTTCACTGTTATATTACCATACACAGTAGCAGTTTTGTTTTGTTATTGTTTTGTTTATTTCACATGAAAGGCGGATGATAGGATTTTTTTTACTACATCTATTTTTTATTAGTTGTTTTTTATAAATATTTTTAACTAACAATATTTTTTTTTCTTATGGACTATAGTTTTTGGACACAAGCATAGCTTGATGAAATTTTTTGTTAAAACACATATGTAAAGTGATGATTGTTAAAAAGAGGTGCAACAATTCGTGAATAGTCGAGCTCAGCACTTTGTGGTATGTTGGTTTTTAACAATTTTTTTCTCAATTTATTATTTCCTTGAATTTGATGAATTTTTTTAGGATACATATAATAGTTATTTGAAAGAGAGATATGAAAACTATCTTTTGACCCATCTGGATCTTAAATCGAATTTGTATTTGGAGGCAAAATCGTCTGGTGGACTCGATAGAAAATGCATGTATGAACTTCCGAACACTACGGCCAAGAACTTGTGGATGACCCATAGTACTTTAATTGTTAGATGCTTACAATCAATTATGAGCACTCAAACTTTGAAGTTCACGGTGTTGTTAGACCAACAAGTACAAGCTCAAATGACCCATCTTAATAAAAAATATAAATAACTCATTGCTGATTATGAAGAACTCCGCAGATTGGTCATGGAGATAAGATCATAGATCGGTGGTATATGTGCATGCCCTAATTGGCATTACTGCTCCGGAAACGACCAACCTCTATTTTAGATTTATTGTATTTGAAAGTACAAATGTTTTAATTTGTAGTAAGTATTTGAATTGTATATTATTTTAATTATTTTTCTAGTTTTGTTTAATATATTTTAAAAAATATATATTTTAAAATATTACTGACGGATTTACTGATAGAATAACTCTGTTGGTAACTTCTAGAGAAAGTTGAAAAAGAATTACTGTAAATGCCATTGCTATTATTAACTCACTAATGAAATTATATATAGTATTTTGTCGATGATATGTTATATTTACTGATGGATATATTGATGGACAAATAAAAATACTGATGACATTGCACATGATTTCCCTATCAATAATATGTTAAATTTACTAATGAAGATACCGGCGGAATAAAACAGGTAAAATTTTTTAGTGTGTTTTATCTGTTTATAAATCCTTCGAGATATTTATTACTGGCAAATTATAAATTACTAATAAGAATTTTTTTGAAGAATTGTTTTTATTTATGAGCTTCTCGGTAATATGTATATTTATTGTAAATATAAATATTAACAAATATTTTTATTAATAACACTGTTAAATATAGTAATGGGTGAAGCCTCCGAGTGATCGGGTGAAAATCACTACAAACATTGTTAGCAAGAACAGCCCAAACTGTACTTGGTGATGGAGATTGTTTGTGTGATGGCGATGATAGACGCCTTCGTAGGTTTACGGATAGTCTTAGATTTTATTCTTATGTGAGGGCTAAATTGTGAATTACTTGTTCGATTAGATTGACTAACGAGCCCATTTTATGTTTATGGTTATGCTGGGCTGTAATTTACCCTTTTTAATTAAATCATACATGTTAATTGATAATCTTATAAGATTCTTAGATTTTTTTTTTTTGTTGATACTCTAAGAAAAATCTACTGGATTCATCTGCTTTTCAACTTTAATATGATTTTTAAATACTATCATAAATTTTTATTTAAATTTTACTAATTTATTTTTTAAATTATCATTTATTTGATCTTAAAACAAGAATATTAATAATAAATAATTTATAAAATTTCAATTGAAATTAGTTGTTTATTATTATAATATTTGAATAGATATGAAACATGATTTTTATTTATTAATAATTATGTTAATTTTCAATCACATTTTGATATTTTTTTAACTTACTTTAATAATTATATTTTTTTTAAATTAGAAAAAAGTATTTCTAGTTGAAATTATTATGTTGACTGCAATAAATAAAATATATATTGATAAAAAAAAGATTATTAAAAAATTCAAAACAATTATATATTCAAGTTTAATAATAATACAAAAAGATTATAAGATATAAAAAATCTTAGTTACGTTTAAAAGAATTTGAGTACCCCGGCCCCCACAATAATACCGACATCCAAACTAGAATATCCTAATTAACGTTCATAATTAGAGCGTTTAGATCAGCAACACATTTGAAAAGGCAATATAAGACCAAACACAAAAGAGAACGAAAAGCCACGTAAAGAGAGAAGTTTTTATTTTTGTGGAGAATTGAATTGGCTGTTAGGCGAGGAAGAGATAAACTTCTTGTTTTTTTTTTTTTTTAAATAAATATTTTTAAAAAATTAAATTTTTATTTTAAATTAATATTTATTTTAAAGTTTTCAGATGGTTTTGATTTATTTATAATGAAAATATATTTAAAAAAATATTATTTTAATATATTTATAAATAAAAAATACTTTTAAAATTAATCATAACTATATTTTTAAACAGATAATCTACATTATTTTTTTATTTTATTTTTTATGATATATGACAGGTTTTAGATGTTGTCATCCAACTGTATATTATATGAAAAACCAACCACACGACAGTAATTATTTTAAATTTATACAGTTAACACCGTATATCATAATCTAATTTAGGTAACGTCTCACCAAACATATTCAAAATGTTCATCATTCAAGAAACAAAGGGGAATAAAGTCAACACTCCTTCGGTTACTGGACCTTCTACCTGACCTAACATCTCACGACATGAGGGGTTTCAAGTCAATAAACCATAATATAAAAATATCTTGTGTTTCTTTCTTGCATATATTATATGTACAAAATTCTTTGTTTTCTCGTGATAAAATAATCCTTTAATTTTATTTTTTTGATTACTTTTATGTTAAAAAATGGAATTATATTTACTTTCATTGAACTCATTAGAATTATTTATATAAATAACATCAAAAATATCAAAAAATTTACCTTTTTATAATTAATATGAGTATTTAAATCAGTTTGCATCTATTTTAATTAATTTTATAAATTTTAAAATTAATAAAATTTAAATTAATAATTTTTAAAAAATAAATTTAAAATCTAATTATTTAAACTACACCGAATAAGTTATTGAATTTTTTACAGCTTGAGACACCAGCATTGAAAAAGAAAATACACGCATATCTTAAAACGGTGTCATTTTCCACTCTTTATACTCTTTACATTTTTCCTCGAGATGCTAACACGCACCGCGTTGGGTTTTAATAATAGAAAAACCGATACGGAAAAAAAAAAGAAAAAAAAAAGACAGTATGAAAAGTACGATAGACGCATACGGTTTACGGTAGCGGGAATCATGGGATCCTTGAAGGTATCATCCTCTCTCCACAACCCCCTAGGAAAAAAAAAAGACACACTGAAAAAGAGATAGAGATGCTGTCTTTTTCATTCAAATTTTAAGAAAATAAATAAATAACTAATTTTAAAACAAAAGGACAAAAACAATAATAAACCGATTTATGCGTTATAGCTGTCAAAAGTTCTCCATGACGTGGACTACCTTTCGCTTATCGCATTGACGGTTCTAAAGGGGACAGCAACCTTAATTAAAATAAAATAAAGTCGTATAAATAAATAATTGTATACTCTGTTCATTTCAACGTAAGGAGGAATAAACGACAAAGTTCTAGTGTGAGGGTCCCTCCCGATTCAATAAGCCTGATGACGTGGCTCGAAACTGGAGATGAGACTATATAGGGACGCGTGTGTCTGGGGTTGAACTATCAATTCCAGTATTGACGTGGCACCTTTATAATTTAACATGTGTTTTGTTACAACTGTCATGGTTGTCTGTTAATGGACGAGAGAACATACGCGGTGCCTCATACCTCTCGTTTTCCACGTGCTTCCAAACGTTAGTTCAAATAATTTAGCAGAGAAGAACCACAATTGGACGGTGAGACTCGGGCCTTGTGATATTCACGTGATGCACGTCTTATCACATAAGGTCACCCCAGTGAATTTCTAGAACTTAGATTTACTTTTTATTCAATTGTTTTCTGAAAAATAATTTTTAAATTTTATTATATTTATTTGTAATTAAAAAAATTAGTTAATATAAAAAAATTTGTTAATAAAAAATATTTTCCACTCAAAAAAATTTATCTTGATTTTTAGAAAAATATTTTTTTATTTTGAGTGAAAATATTTTTTTAGAAGTTATTTTTTATTTTGAGTGAAAATATTTTTTTGGAAGTTACGAAAAATTTAGAAAAGTCATATTATTTATTAATTATATCAAATTTGGTTTTTAAATTTTTGATTCCTATATATATATATATTTCAATATCATTTTTTAGAATTTAATTTTTATATTAACTTTAGACCTCATTTTTATAATTGTTATTTGATTATCGTTCTTTTGATTATTAATTATTTTATTTGAAATAATTTATGAAATGTTAGTTATTATTATTTTAATTTCTTCATCTTTTAATTTTTTATTTTTTAGATTTGATCTCTATTATTTTGATTATTATTTATTTTATTTGAGAACCTTTTAATTTGTAAGATTTATTTCTTATTATTTTAATATACTTGAGAAAAATAAAGTATTAATAAGTTATTTTTAGCTCATTTTTCATGACATAACCAAATACTGGGAAGTGTTTTCCAACTTATTTTTCATTACACTATCAAACATAAAAAAATAATTCACTTTCTAAAAAAAACTACTTTCCAGCAAACAAATGGAGCCTTAGTGCATTGTTTTAAAAAAACTACTTTCCAGCAAACAAATAGAGCCTTAGTCCATTGTTGTTTTAGGAAGATACTTTTATGGAAATGACTTTGTGTACTTTTCAATATTCAATTACTTTTTAAAAAAATTAATAAATTTTTTCAATAAAATAAAAAAATTAACTTAAAAAAGTGTTTTTCATATATTTTACACGAGAAACATCTTCTAATACTTAAGAATACTAATAATAAATAAATTTTATTGTTTTAATTTTTTTATTTTATTTTAAATAATTTATAAAATTAGATTTGTTTATTTAATCCTTCTTTAACTTTTTATTTATCATATTTATTCTATATTTTTTAATTTTTATTTATTTTATTTAAAATAAATTATGAAATTAGAGTTTTTTTTTCAATTTCATCTTCCTTTAGCTTTTTAATCTATATAGTTTGATTTTTATTCTATTAATAAACTTGAAAAGAAAAATATTTGAATAAGTTATTTGTCAGCCTATTTTTCATGGTATAGCTAAACATTAAAAATTATTTTTCAACTTAGTTTACATGATACTACCAAATATAAAAAGTAATCTATTTTTAATGAATTTACTTTTAATAAAAATCACATAAAACAAATTATGAAAAAGGAGCTTATATCACTTTTACAACTATGATCAAAACAAAAAAAAAGTAAATATAATTATATTATGATGATTTTGATGTTGGTCATGGGTTAGGCTTACCCAAGTATTTGCAAAATAAAGTAAGAAGGAAGGTATTTTTACTACTTAGAACAATTAGAAAAAAAATAAAGGTAAATTAGCACACCTAAAAAAAATAGCACAATAAATGAAAAGTTATAGTTGAAAACTTTAGTGTTTAAGAAAACTATAGTTCCCAACCGTGACATTTAAAAAAATAATCGGGTTTTTCAAAATTTTTAGATGCAGTGGAAATAATGATTTAAATTTTTTTAGAAGTTTCAAGGGTCATGTTAGGTAATTTAAGGTCGTTTAGGGTTTGAGCAAAATTATCTAAAGATCATATCTTCTTTTTAAGATTTGATCAACTTTTTCAAGGTTATATTGTCGCAAACTATTTGTCGTTCGAATATCTGATATATGATATTAATCCATACAAACCATCAATGAAAAGTCTTCTAAAATACTTTTAGAAGAAATGAATTACCATGCCTTTATGTGTTAGCTTTCTACATGTGTTTTTAGGTGTTTATTTATATCATATATTTTATAAGTTAACTTGTACAATTCTCACACAAAAATATATGATGCAAAACATGTTTTGTTGAATGAATATGACAAATCTTTGCTATTACCTATCTTTTTTTTTCTCTATTTTGATTCCTTTTACAAGTTTTAGAAATCTTTTTTTATTGTAAGTTTTTTTTACTGATATGATAGGTTAGGATGTTGTACAAGACATTACACTAAAGTTGTTGCATGAAGAAACATGTTTTGTTGTTTTCTTCCTTTAAGAGGTTTATACAATACAAGCCAAAAAATACATATAGGTGAGAGTTAAAGCTTTAAAAAACCTTGTTATTGGTTTTCACCATGTCAAGACAATCTTTGTTTCCTCTTTGATGTCCATTTCAAAAACATGTTATTTTTTATTCAATTCTTGATTTATATCCACAAAACCATAGATCTCCCTCCCCGTGTTTAATTATAGAGGAGAAACCATCATGACTTGATTATTTTTTTAGTAAATAAGATGCAGGTTCTAAAGGATAGTATCGTCATGATTATTTTTTTAGTAAATAAGATGCAGGTTCTAAAGGATAGTATCTTTATTGATTGACTAGTAATTTGATCACTCTCTTAGATGGTATTGTGGATTCATTCTCAAGTTTGAGTCCTTATAATGATAAAGCTACTTCAAATGGCAATAAAACTTGTAAAGGAAATGTGATCTTTTTCAGAAAATATCATAGCATCAACATTATTGAAATATATATTTCGAGTATTAAACCCTTCAATCAAATATGGAATCTATATTGTTTAACTAATTGTATGTTAATGCCCTAATTCTTAAAAAAAAAATAGCTCAATTTGGAATCAATGTAAAGCTAAATTTGGAAGCACTAAAACAAGATTTAGCAACCTAGTTTGAGCTTTGCATAAGTAATTTGGTTGTGGATGCTCTTATAGATAGTAACTATAATTCTACCAGCATTGTAGAATATAATATCTAGTTATTTTCCTTAATGAAAATTTTATGTTATTTTCACTTTGTTGTATTCTCTAAATATAGCATTTCATCTATACTATACTTTTTTTTCCTTTCTAATTACATAGAAATACAATGTCCCAAATCACTTGTATTAGTGACTTCTTCTTATTTTATTGTCAAAATGCTTAGTTGTTCTATAGTTTGAACATGCAACATAATAAGAACTTTGAGATCGATTTCTAAATTTATGGACATGTGTATAGAAAAAACTGAGAGAATAACAAGATTGCCTATATTTTATATTATTTTAAATAAATATAAACGTCTTGTAATATAAAGAAATGATTTATGTAACAAAAATAATTTATAAATTAAGGGATATAATTGTCAGTATTGTCAATTTAATTTATTTCCACATTTCAAATAATATAATTGAATTCAATTATGTGATTTAGTATTTTATTCTAGACATATGAATTGTAATAGGCAATATATTGAATTTAAATTTTCTTATTAATAGAATGAAATTCAGCATGTGATTTGGTTCTAAACAGACTGTTAGTGATCCTAAGTCTAAATATCACTTACACAATTATCACATGAGACTTTACGTAGATATATGTGATATCTCCATATAAAATGTTTATATAGATAAGTTCAATGTATATATCACATAATAAGCACTTGCATATTATTTCTAGTTATTATTTATATCTTACCTTATGAAAGTAACCGTTTTATTTTATAATTGAGAGAACATAATACATATCAGACTCAAAAACTCTAATTAATATTTAATTTTAATAAAGTATCAGCCAAAAATATTTAGGAAAAATACTTTGATGAAAAAGAAATTCATAATTATAATAATTTTATAATTTTTTTTGCAAAATATTTTTATCCTAATGATTTTGTATTTACTTTAGACTCACTAATCAAATATAAATGAATATTAAAAATAAATAATGCTTTTATTAATAATAAATATGTTTTGAATGAACAAATTTAGTGTTATGTGTAACCAACCAATTGAAAACATGACACACATTAACATAAACAACATTTTCTAATTATAAGTCATAGAAAGCTATAATTGGAGAGAGAAGCATAAAAGATGTACAATGACTATAAAAGTTACAATAAAAAAGAACCCTATATGAGCCTTATTTCCTTTTATAATATTAACTTTGTATTAATAAAAAGGTATTTTTCTAATGTGATGCTTTTCAATTTCAAAACTAGAAATATCAACATGTTGCAATAAGAAAATGGTAAACTCCATAAGTGTTTTCCATTTCAAGCTATAATGAAAGATATATTATTAAAAAGAGATCAAATGCTCTAAATATGAAGCCACAATATCATTAGGCCACTTTATAAGCTCAAATAACTATCAAGAAGATACTCGTTTGATGAGCTCGTAAAAGCTTAATAATTAGAAGATTCTAGAAGTTTCAATTAATAATTGTTAAGTGTTTTATCTTATGTGCTTTATTTAGCTATTATGTTTTACCTTGCTAGCAATTATGGCTTAAGATGTTAGCATAATGTTTTTATTGTTAAACCTCTTCTTTAGAGTTGACCACAATGTCATTAGGCTAGTTTATGAGCTCAACTGATTATCAAGAAGATGCTTGTTTGATGGGCTCATAGAAGTTTTAATGATTGGGAGATTTCAAAAGTTTCAATTAATGATTGTTAAGTGCTTTACCTTTTTATATGCTTTATTTAACAATTATGTTTTACCTTGCTAGCAATTATAGGTTGAGATGTTGGCATAAGGTTTTTGTTGTTAACCCTCTTCTCCTAAGTTTTAATAAAATAATGAGTTTTTTCTTTTATCTTGTCTCTTCTCTTAAACCAAACATTATCCGCTTTTAGAAATCTAGAAAATGAATCCCAAAGAACCTACAAACGCATCTTTATAACCTTGTATAATCTCATAAGCTTAGCTTATTTGTTTTACAAAAAAGAATCTATTTTGTAATGGAATTTTTTTAAAAAAATAAAATTTATTTTGATTTCAAAAATAATTCAATAATTATTAAAAAAAAACATTTTAACATATTATTTACAAGAAGAAAAATGCATTAAGCTACTCTCCTATTCAGATGACCAAACTCTAAAATAGAATATATAAATTGAAAAATAAACAGTCATCCTCATACTGTTTCTTAAGCCATATTTTAGATGTATGCATAATGATATGTAGTGCATTCATTATTTATGTATTTGTGAAATGTATTTCTTTACAAAGTTCAAATCATTACACTAAATGAGGTCAAAGTTTATTGATTTTAACCATTTATGCTTAAAATGAAGAAAGATCATCTTTGTTATCCCTTTCATGTTATAAAATAAATATATCCTTTGTGGCTTTTTTTCTAGCATAAATATTTTTCTTTCATAAAAATCTCGATTAGAATCACACCCCATATAGGGAGCAAGTAAAATTCTGATAATTGATGAAAAAGTCATGAGAAAGCTAAAGGGTGAAAGAGCCCAAAAAACTCCAATCCTAAAAGGCATGCCCAAATCAAAATAAAAAATGAGTCAAAACAAAATGAGTATGCCCCATCAAAGCAATAAAAATGACAAATAAAAAAGTGTTTTAAGATTTTTAAAACCCAGGATCATTATTATTTGCTTGACTCAGAATGTCATTCAATAAATCCCTTTCTTTCGTAGCCAAAAGTCATGACCTACATTACATGCTCTTAAAAATCGTTTCTAATTAAGCAAGAAAGCAATATTGACTAGTAAACAACACTTTAAAAATGTAGAAGACTTTTTCACAAAAGTCATGACATCATAAACAAGCTACTTATTATTATTCATGCTGATAACATGAATGCTAAAAAAGAGAAATTTTTCTCAAACAAAATCTCGAGCTTTTACTTGAGCTTTTTACTTTGAAATTCATAAAAATAGAAGGCCACCTCATCATGTACATTCATCAATTTTAATATTACTAACACAAGAACAAATCATCCATTTTTCAAAAAAAAAAAATTCCTGAGAGTTGCAAGATTTAAAAAACAATATATTTAAAAAATACATGAGAACAATTTTTATTCTCAAAATGCAAGATATTAAAGATTTCAAAAATTATTTTGGATAAAGATTTCTTCGCTAAAACCAAGCTAAAATGAGAGAAGAGTTGCTCAAAGCCATTATTTGATTAAGTCACTAATAAATCACACTTATGGCTAATGGTTAGAACAAGATGGCAATATTGTATTTAGAAGGCGATTTGATCCCTGTAAGGTAACATTGAAAAGAGAATGATTCTGGTAGTGACAGAAAGGAGCATTTTTCTTTACAAGAAGCACTTTTATTCTTTCAGGATAAAAAATGACTTCAAATATTAATAGTAAGAGTAATGAATGATACTCTAAAAATAAATTAGTGAAAAAGTGAATTTGTAGCAAGTGAGTCACGATAAACATCATCAAAGTTGAGTTATGTAAAATTACAAATACTCTTGAAAAGAACTTATATGAGCTGAATCTAGTGGGTTAGAAACCAAACAACCAAAAAGACTCAAATAAAAAATAGTAAACCTTATCGATCAAGCAAAAAAGAAATTATGAAGAAAGGTAAGCCAATATGTCAAATTAGTTAAAGATATATATGCATGTTATCTAATTCTAAAATATTCAACAATGTATTTTGTTGAAAATTCATAAGAAAAATCCTCGATGGGGTACATTGAAAGGCAGGCCACCTAAAAAATAGTCAATCTTCAAAATACTTTTTTAAAAAATTTCATTTGAAAAATTTTTGAACATGCAAGTTGCCTGAAACATTTAAATTATTTTTAAAAATTTCTGAACTTTTCAACAACAATCAAGTCGTTTGAAATAATTAGATTATTTATTAAAAAAAATTTGAATTTTCCATTAAAATAGGCTGGTCATCTAAACCAATTAGACAACTTTTAAAAAATTATTGAATTTTGCCAGGAATAATTAAACAACCTTTGCACCTTAAATATTGTAAAGATGGGACAAGAGTTATAATCCAATTTTAAATCATTTGCTTTTAATTTTTTTTAAGAGGGTTAAAATTTTAAATTAAAAAATTAGAGATTGATATTTGATTGAGAGTGTAATTTGACAATATATAAAAGAATTAGGGACAATAGTGAGATTTTTTGTTTCAACTATATAAATCTATTTTCAAATTTAAATTTTTAATTTTTAATGAAATTTAAATTAAAAAAAGGAATTTATGTTTATTTAGTACTTTAATACCCCTATTATCTACACATTCCAGGAGGCAAAAAAGATGGGGCAGATAAAAAAATAAAAAAACAAACAGAACACAGAAAAAATTTCTCCACTCTTCCACGAAAAAAAAAACCTATATTTTCATTTCCTCAACACCGTGCATAACCTCTCACCAGTGTTAACTCCACCGAAAGCAGCTTCCATTCCTCTCCCTGCTGTCACCAAAACAGCAGCCATTACCACTGCCCCCGGATAGACGCCGAGCAGCTCACCCTCCTCGTGGAGAAACCATCAGCGCCGCTGCTCATTGACGGCAACAGCCTCACCAGCCACTAGCCCTTTGCATTCCACGCCGTCCAGCTCGGCAAAATCAGCAGCAGACCAGCACTAATCTTCATCATTGTTCCATGTGCTTCCCAAAACAAAGAGAACCCGTGAGCCAACACTCTCCCATTTCTTGGATTCCCATCATTGTTACCATCGGAGGAAGCAAAACAAGCCTCCTCAAAATAACCCTCTCCACTGGCGTTACCAGCAGGACCCATATCCTTCCACCGACATCTCATCAAAATCACATCACCATATCCTTGCTTTAACAGTGTACAGTCGCGGCTTTAACTCTGCATGTAAAGGGTTGTTCATTTTTTTACTGCTTGCACTTTCTTCAAAGCCTTGCACAAAAATGGACCTGTGGTTTCCTTTTGTATTCACGTACTCAAGTTCGCATG
Organism: Populus euphratica; assembly: GCF_000495115.2. Taxonomy (NCBI): domain Eukaryota; kingdom Viridiplantae; phylum Streptophyta; class Magnoliopsida; order Malpighiales; family Salicaceae; genus Populus; species Populus euphratica. The sequence continues at coordinate 104,756 of NW_011500259.1, forward strand.
CTAAACGCGGAGTTTGTTCTGGCGGAAGCAATACAACCCATGCCTTTCTTTTTTAATAAGATGAAACAAATCTTTGAATCGACATTAAAGGAGTAAGACTTCAAGTTTTTTTAATCATACGTTCGCAGCTATTAGGCCAAGGTGACAAGTTCTCTTTCAAGGAAACAATATCTTATTTATCTTGTTAAATTCCCCTTTAACTTTTGTACACAAAAAAAATAGCCTTTGTTTTGTTCTAAAAAAAATATATTTTTGAATATCTTAGCACTTAGGGTTGGCTCTTGCGTTGGTTGCATCATTGCGTCAGACTTGCCTTCATACATAGGCTGTGCTTGAGACCATGTATGATGTTCGAAGTCAGCCCTCCATAGGTGGCATATGTGGTGTATCCATTTTCTGTTTGAAGTAAACGATCTTCTTTTCTTTTTTACTTCTTTTTTCTATTGGACTCGATTTTCTCTGACCTAGAATTTTTCAAACTCTTCATCTTGTTTCTTTAAAAAATATTTTAATTTTTATGTTTTTATTATAGTTATCAAATCTCGTCCACTTATTAAGTTGATTTATGAAATCTACAACTTTAAACCTAATATAAATTAAGTTTAATTTAACTTAATTTTGATATTGACCCTGATAAATCTTGAAAACTACTTAGTAAATCTTGAAAGCTACTTAATAGGCCCATGATTTAATTGACCTAGCTAAAGTCAAAACCTTGGATTTAAAAATAAAAATAAAAATAAAAATAATACAAACAACTATGTTCACAAATACATATATGTAACCCTCTAATAAATTAAAAAAGAAACTAAAAGATTCGACATGTTCATTGTTTCAACTATTGTAGCCCAAGACTCAGTCTAGCATTGTTTAATCTACAGTGCAACCGTTGGTCACAGGTAGCTGGGTTTCAATTTTTTCGTATTTGGTTTATGTAATTTTAGCTTCTTGCATTTCCATATCTAAACTTTGTTTTTTTTATGCTTTAATCCCTAAATGATAAGAGAGTATAGTAAAAATCATTGGGGAAAAAGCGAGGAAAGGTTTGGGTTGGTTCCATTTTAACTATAAAAAAAAAAAAAATTTTAATGTTGATGAATTCATCTTAAAGATAAAAGTAATATGTATTAAAATAATTAAGATCATACACAAAACGGAAGCTACAATTCTAAATAATCTGTATACAATGAGTGTTTAGCCTTAACCTAAATACATATAAAAGTATATATAGGTTAAACTGAAAATACTATTCTACCTTTAATAAATAAGATTATATAAATATTATTTAATATCTCCCCTTAAACTCACGATGTGGCAGCTACAAGCATCGAGAGTTTGCCAACCAGAAAACGAAAATGAGAGGTGGAATGCGCTTTGGTAAAGAAATTTGCAATCTGCAAGGAATAAGGAACAAAAGGCAAAGCAATGGTGCCATGTTTGAGATGGTGATGAGTAAGATGACAATCGATCTCAATATGCTTAGTTCGCTCATGAAAAACCGAGTTGTAAGCAATCTGAATAGAACTCTAATTGTCACAATACATAGGAGTAGGATGAGAAAAGGAAACTCCCATATCAGCAAGTAACCAACGTAACCAAACAATCTCTTTGGTAGTAGATGTCATTGCACGATATTCTGCTTCGGT
>NW_011500259.1:106631-112637 GCF_000495115.2 Populus euphratica
AAGATCTCCATTCAAGAAGGCATTTTTAACATCAAGCTGAGAAATGTGCCATTGACGAATCGAAGTTACAACAATAAGAGTACAAATAGTAGTCATTTTTGCAACCGGGGCAAATGTCTCCTCATAGTCCATACCAGCCTAGCTTTGTATTGCTCAATAGACCCAACAGAATTATTTTTGATTTTATACACCCAACGACAACCAACAACACTCTTACCAGGAGGTAGAGGAACCAGATCCCAAGTATCTGTCTTATGCAAAGCAGAAAGTTCTTCATCCATAGATTGCTACCAAAACGGATCAAGAATTGTCTCTTTATAGGAAGAGGGCTCAAAGAGATAATGAATAAAAGCTAAAAAGGAAGTAAATGATGAAGAATAACAAGAATAAGCAAAATCTGGTAGTTTTGTGGACTTACGAATGCGGATGGACTGACGTGGAGGTGGATCTATAATCTCAGATGAAGCTTGAGGGGCTGTAGATGAGAATGGAGCTTCAGGTGTGCCAAAGAGTAAACTACCAGTACCTGCAGAGTTATGAGTACAAATTGAGCAAACATGGAGAGAGGTATCATTACTAGAATCCTCAGAAAAAGGATTTATACGAACAATATCAGATTTAGTCAGGCTATAAGCAGTGGATGGAATAGAAAAGAAAGGTATATGCTCAGGGAAGACAACATGACAAGACACATAAAGTTTTTGAGTTATTGGATCAAAACAACGGTATTAAGCTGATGAAGCTGAAGGGAAGACGAAATTCCAAAATAATTGCAGAAACTGACAAAATACCAAATTTTTTTTTTACAGATGCGGAAAACAAAATCTCACTCCAAAAATTTTTAAGACGAAATACCAAGTTGGATCCGCAAAGTTGTGTTCGGGATTAAGTTTCGTTTTATAAAATCAGCTCTGATACCATGTTAAAATAATTAAGATCAAACATAAAAGGAAGGCTATAATTTTGAATAATCTGTATGCAATGAGTGTTTAACCTTAACCTAAATATATATAAAGTATATATAGGATAAACTGAAAATACTATTCTACCCTTAATAAATAAAATTACATAAATATTATTTAACAATATGAAGATGGTTTGGAGTTTAAAACTTTAATCTTGATGTTGATGAATTAATCTTAAGATAAGAATAATATGAAGGTGGTTTGGGTTGGTTATATTTTAAGTTTAATCTTGGTGGAAAAAATAGATTGAGACTCGAGAAGTTCTTTATAATTTATTTTAATTTTTTAATTTTTAATATTATATATTAAAATGGTATGTATAATTTTTTAAAAAATATTGCACATGAATATTATATTAAAGTATATATTTTGTTATTTTTTATCATTAATTTTTATATTATTCTCTTGAAATAAATATTTTTTTTATTTTTTATATGTCATATAAAAATAATTCAAATTTTTTTCTTGTTTAAATTACTTTACAAATCATTATAATTTTTTATACAGTAAACCATGTTTCTGATAAATTTTTTTGAAAATAAAGTAAATAAATGATTGATAAAAATGTATTTTTTTCCTAAAAAATATCTTTTTTCTCCTATATTTAAATCATTTTAATTCCAATAAATTTTTATCTTAATTTCTTTAAGTTTTGGTTTTTTCAAAAAATCATGCTATTAATGAAAAGTCATGAATTTTTCAAATAAAAAAAGATATTTTAATTTAAAAAATGCAAGTTTCATTCCAAATTCCAAATTATTTTGAATATTCATTTTAATATTAAATATAAATGAGTTTTGAGAGTGGCTCGTACAAAAGACTAATAACTATAGTGCCTTGTCCCATTCAACACATAGAAAACCGTTACTTCGGCAATTGTATCGTTACACAACTTCCAAACTTCTCTTGCAAGTATCTTTGTTTTCTCTTTGTTTGAGTTCGGACTCCTTTATTGTTTCGCTCGGAAGCCTTTAATGCAAAGAAATATATTATGTTTGTAAGATGTTTTGAGGCAAGAAAATTTTTATTTTAAAAATATTAATTGTTATTATTATATTTGATGTAGAATTAAAGTAATATATCTTTATGATATAGTAATATTTTAAATTTATAAAACAATTTTTATAAATTTATTAAGAAATTCTATTTTATTTCTTAAAAATATAAACAAAGTTTACACAGAAAAATTAGATAAAGAAAAATATTTTTTTTAATTAATTTGTATTAATATCAAACTGATATTTATATAAAAAAAAAATAACATTCTTTCATGTTAATATGTTTATAAAATTTAAAGACACATTTCTTCATGTCAATATATCTGTGAAGTCTAAAAAATAACTCTTCATTTAAATTATTTGAAAAACTTGATAAGAGATGTCATGCATAATTATTAGATTAACTAATTTTAAAATTTTATTAATTAACTTAAATTAATATTTTTTAAAAAAGCTTTTCAATTATGATTCCACATGGTAATAAAAAAAATAAAAAAAATATATTTTTAATATATTTTTAGTTCAAAAATATTTTTGTAAAAATACATTTCATCACATTTATCTAATCAATCTAATGTGGTAATATAAAAAATAAAAAAATCCAAGTCAGTAGTTAATTAAATCTAAACAGCCGAATCTAGGAGGCTGGATTTACATTTTGCACGAGGCATCTAGATGATTAGATAAACCTTCTTCTATCACGCCCTTCCGCATTTAATTACAAAGTACCCATGTTTTGATTCCCAATTAAGCGAGGACTATATTGTCAATGTGCTGATCGAGATATACCCTGCCGCGCCAGAGGGTGCAAGGCGCACGTGTGTTTCCTTTGAGAGAGAGGCTCGAGCACATGACCAAGCCTCTGGCGCACATGCCGGATCACTGAACTGTGCAAGAAAATAAAAATAAAGATAAAAAAGGCGTGTCTGGGTCACTGACAGTTGTCCCCATCTAACTGTTACGAAGCTCAAGTTTCAGCATGGTTACCAGTTATTTCACCATTTGACCGAGTTGGATAATTTTATTTTTTAAAAAAATTAAATATGTAGGCTTTTTTAACACATTGTTTACATAAAAAGAATTATAGATATAAATAAAAAGAATTATTAACTATAAATAAAGACAGAAAAAAAATGTGAGAAAATAAACAATATTTTTAATAACAATAAACAATATTTTTAACAACAATAATTGGTTTTGACATTAAAAACAATAATAAAAATTTGGCAGTCACTAATTAACTATAAATAAAGACAGAAAAAAAACTGAGAAAATAAACAATATTTTTAACAACAATAATTGGTTTTGACATTAAAAACAATAATAAAAATTTGGCAGTCACTAGGCCTGGTCCTTTGATTTTTATTTATTATTTTTTTCCCTTTATCTTTCTTTGGTTCCCCCACCCCCAATATTCACCTACTATTGGGTTTTGACATGGTTTTTTAATACTATTATGATTTTTTACTTGAATTTTATTAATTTATTTTTAATTATTATGCATCTAATATAAAAATAATAATACTAATAATAAATTGTTCATGAGAATTTAATTCAAATTATTATTTTTTTATTCCTAAAACTTTTTAATAGAATTTTATCACATTTATAATTTTTTTTAGTTTTTAATCACACATAAAATATTGACATACTATTTGATATTTTTTTTTTAACTTTCTTAAACAATCATATATTTTTTTTAGAACCAATTATTTTAGTTAAAAGCATTGTGTTTACTAAGATGAATAAGAGATATTTTAATAGAAAAAAATGATTTTTACGAAAACAAAATTCAAAGTGATTATATTTTCTGGCTTAATAATAATATTAAGTATTTTTTTAAGATTTAAACATTTTATTTTGGATTTTAAAAAATTTTAGTCTGGCGCAACCCAGCACAAATATATAAACTAGTAATAGCTAAGGCTTAATAATAATATTAAGTATTTTTTTTAAGATTTAAACATTTTATTTCAGATTTTCAAAAATTTTAGTCTGGCGCAACACAGCACATATATATATAAACTAGTAATAGCTAAGTTATTCCAGCATAATCCAATTTGACTGAATGTGTAAAGTGCAACGACATTAAAAGTAAAAATTAAATATCTATGAAATAGTACTATGCTGTCCAATTTAATGTGTCCTCATGTTGCCTTTCTATTAGCATAAATAAGTTTTTTTTTTTTTTTGTAACTATAGAACTAACCATATTTTTTTTTCTCTACTCGACAAGTAAATAGTACTATGCTGTCCAATTTAATGTGTCCTCATGTTGCCTTTCTATTAGCATAAATAAGTTTTTTTTTTTTTTTTGTAATTATAGAACTAACCATAACCATTGAATTTTTTATTCTCTACTCGACAAGTTGTTTGTGTAAGCGGATACCACCGTAATTCACCACTGAAAAGCATCAAATGCGATTGAATTTCAACCGCTCACACTACCGACTTTACCTTGGTCGAGTTCTCCGGTCGAGTTCTCCGGTGAGAGTGACCAACCAGGTGGCCAGATTACAACCCTTGTGTCCTGATGATGCGGCACGCTTGGATTAATCAATAATATCCACAGCCATCGGTTTCCTTTGGAGACCTTGACATTAAGGATAAAGGAGGAGTGTATATATATATATATATACACAGATAATATGCTGCTGTCCTGCATTACATCTTATCCGATTTAACTTTCCTACCAAACACTTCTCTGACTTTACATGCCTTTATCTCTTTACCTCCACGTTTCCCAATGCTTTCACGGTTTTGTATCTCATTCGACATGTCTTCGAACAACATTAACGATTGTTTTTTAGCATAGAAAAATAATAATAACAATGATACAATACAATATATATATATATATATATAAAACTATCACCATTTAAAGGAAGTCATAAATGATATTTACGTGTCTTTTTTAAATTATAAAATTATTGAAAATAAAATTTAATAAAAAACTCTAAAAGCATATTAAATCTTAATAATGATATCATTACTATCATTAAAAAAATATTAATAAGATAAATCAAATAACATCAAGTAAAATTATCAACGGTGATCAGAAAGAGCCACAGGAACAACCTAAAGTCAAGTGAGCTCACACACTTTTAAACAACTTATATCACTCATTTTATTTACTGTTAGTGATTTTTTTTTTTATATCATTTAATTTATCTAAACAAGATTTTTTATATGATACTAGTAATATCGTTATCGGAGCTTTGATGTATATTCAAGGTTATTTTTTCTTTGTTTTTTCTTTCTCTTCTTTCTTCCCTATAATTTGTGAAGAAAGAAGAGAGCAAAATGGTAAAAAGATTTTGGAAACACATCAAAACTCTAATAAAGACACCATTGATATCATAAAAAAAATATTGATAAAACAAATATAACGACACCATAAAAGATCACAAACAGTTAACAAAGTAAGCCATACGAGCTGTCCAAAAATATCGTAACTCACTTGTTTATAGGTTACTTACGTGGTTCACTCTGATCATTATTAATAACCTTTCTTAGTGTCATTAAATTTATTTTATTGATATATTTTAATTGATATCAATAATGTTCTCATTGAAGTCTTAGTGTGCCTCTAAGTCCTTTTATTTTTTTTTCTTTTTTCTTATTTTTTTATTGAATTTTATACTTCATGATATTGTAATTTGAAAAGATCATAAATTATAAATATCATTTACAACTTTCTAAATCATACTATTTTTCTAAATATTTTTTTATATTATATTATATATTTTTTTTACCATGCTAGAGTTAAAAAAAAAACCCCCCTCCAACAATAACTAGTTTCAGGTCCTAGTCCCATCCTCACTCGTAAATATCATTTACAACTTTCTAAATCATACTATTTTTCTAAATATTTTTTTATATTATATTATTTTTTTATTTTTTTTACCATGCTAGAGTTTCAAAAAACAAAAAAACCCTCCAACAATAACTAGTTTCAGATCCTAGTCCCACCCTCACTCATCATCACCAAGGAGCCCATTGCTCGTTAGAAGTTGCCAATTGATACGGCAAGTGCTTTTACT